>NW_026057580.1:71160384-71383997 GCF_023721935.1 Panthera uncia | reverse complement strand
AGAGAGAGGGAGACACAGAATCGGAAACAGGCTCCAGGCTCCGAGCCATCAGCCCAGAGCCTGACGCGGGGCTCGAACTCACGGACCGCGAGATCGTGACCTGGCTGAAGTCGGACGCTTAACCGACTGCGCCACCCAGGCGCCCCAGGGCTATCTTTTTAAAAATATGTTTTGTGATGTTAATACCCTTCTCAAAGCCACAAAGCCAGTCATCCATCACGAAGAATTATGTAATATGGGTTTCCACAGGCTGATGAGGCCTCTAGATAGACATGCACACGAAAGTCTAATTGTGGAAGCACTAGTCCACATAAGTCACTGAACCTTCGTGGCCTTAGCCCTACTTCCTGGTATCCGTGCCCTGGTATAATCCTCACTAACACTGAGTTAGTGCAGGTCTATGTATCAAACAGAACACAGAGGAAAGCAGGGTTTGCCACTTCTAAGGCTAGGTCCTAACATACACTGGGGCATCGCCTGTTTCGTTCTCTCTTCATTTATGTGCTCTGGGGAAAGCCAGTCACTATGTCATAAGGACATTCCAGGAGCCTGTGGATTGCCCCATGTGGGAAGGAACTGAGGCCTCCTGGTGACTGCCATGTGAGTGAGCCGTCTTGGAGGCAGACTCTTCAGCTTCTGTCAAGCCTTCTGACGGCTGCAGCCCCAAGCAGGAATCCCGAGGGACTTCTGAGTCAGAGCCACTAGCTAAGCCGCTCCCAAATACCAGACCCGTAAAAAGTTTTAGATAATAAGCGTTTGTGGTTGTAAGCCACTGAAGTTTAAGATGATCCTTTAGGCAGCAATTGATAATTCATACATCACTGATCATGTAAAGTCAGAGTTAAAAGGGACTCCAGTGATTAAGCAAGGCAGGCACTGATAGCTGGGCTCACCCTTTCCCATGAAGCCTGAAGAGATTTGATCAGAGCTGGCACATGATGAGACCCTTTTACCATCCCTGATTCTAAGAGATGTGGGGCTTGGTCCAAGTTTGCATGTGTAATTAATGAGAAGAACTCCATTTCCTGATTGCAAGCCCAGGTCTTTGCCACTATATTGTGCTACTGTCCAAAAAAATGACTTAATTTAACCTTTCTAGTTTTTAGGAGATACCCATTCACTTGCTAAACATCAGTCACTCAGCTTGTTAAGAATTACTCACCTGGGAAGAAGGTACCAAGTGTTTAAGGAAGTGGAAGATAGTTTGATTCGTGGCAGGCTAGATAACGGCCCCCAGAGATATCCAGGTCCTAATTCCTGGAATCTACACATGCCACCTTATATGGTAAAAGTGATTTTTCAGATGTAATTAAGTTGAGGATCTTGAGATGGGGAGATTATCCTGGATTTTCTGGGTAGAATAGAATCTAAATGTAATCACAACTGTCCTCTTAGGTGGGACGCAGAGAGCAATTTGATAAAGAAAAGGAGAAGGCAATGTGATGCAGGATAAGAAGAGAAAAGATTATGTGATGCAGGGCCATGAGCCAAGGAATGAGGACAACATCCTTCCTGGAAAAGACAAAGAAACAGATTCTCCCCTGGAGCCTCCAGAAGGAGCCAGCCCAGATGACCCTTTGATTTTAGCTCACTGAGACTGATTTCATATTTCTGACCTCCAGAACTATAAAAGAATCAATTTGTGTACCAATCCATCTCCTTGTCTTGTTAGTTTGTGCGAGACCATCTTTCCAAGACTCTGTTGTGTCCTCTGTAAAAAGGGAATAATAAAATATCTATTTCACAGAGTTGCTGTTAGATTATGATCATTCATGTAAAATGCTCAGGATAGGACTTGGCTCGTGGAAGGTTCTTTATAAAGTTGGCTACTGATTTGGTCTAGACAGGAAGATTGCAACATTTTTTGCCTCCTTTCGACTAACTCAACTAGATTACTAAGTAGCTCTTGGAATACAGAAAGGGTTGAATATTTATTAACTGTTCGAATGTCACTATCCTATCAGGCACTCCGACCCTATTGGCTTCATCTTCTCTGATCGTCTTTTCTCAAGAGTTGACTGCAAGATACAGAAAAGGCAAATGGATGGAATGACTGGAAAATAACCCCTGAATGAGAGAACTAAAGAGGGTCTTGAAGGGATTTCTTTGCCTATTATCTGCGTTCAGGGAAAGTCACACAAAACAGGTGAAAGGTTATCCTGTTTGTAAAGATCTCTAGCGAGGGAGTGCCCACAACCTTTCCTAGTAAGGTCCCTTGGTGCAGATGAAGACTGTTCTTGATTTTCAAAGAAGACTGCACTGATGTCTGTAAGTCTCCTCTGTGGAAAGAAATAGAACGATTTTGTTTTTGAGAACGGCTTAATACACAGTGCCGCTCAAAAGAGTCTGTTGTGAAAGTGGCCACATGTTAGTTACCTGGCCGTGTCTCCGTTTCGGTTTCAGGACCCCTGAAGGTAAGAGGCAGCAGAGTTGTACAGAGATTTTCTTTTCCTTACCCTGGCTTACACTTCAAAATGTCACGAATGAAAAAGAAAACGTATAATAAATCTATTTACTTACATTATTCGTCCCTACAACTGTTTTCTGTAGACTCTTGTATTTTCTATTTTTCGCTTCGTGGATTCGGCATTTGTATTCTGTTGTTTATAGGTACTGGTTACATCTGCATAGATGAAGTGCTCTGTGGTTTCTACCGTGAGCCCTTGGGGGGGCGGGAACAGCTTCTACACCTTTCTCTTGTATAGTGTTGGGTGGAACTTCTTGTGCCCCAGGGCTGTTTTATGATGACGGAGATGACACTATAAAACGAAGCTAAAGGAACATTGTTTACTTTTATTTTAATATCTATTTATTTATTTATTTATTTATTTTCAAAGAACATTAAAATTTTTTTTAGCTTATTTATTTTGAGAGAGAGAGAGAGAGAGAGAGAGAGAGAGAGAGAGAATGAGAATGAGTGGGGTAGGGGCAGAGAGAGAGGAAGGTAGAATTCCAAGCAGGCTCCACATTGTCCGTGCAGTGCACGACGCAGGGCTCGATCCCATGAACCGTGATGGAGTCAGACGCTTAACTGACTGAGCCACCCAGACACCCCTCAAAGGACTATTTTTTTTTTTTAAATAAGGTCTTATGCTGTTGGGTCTTTAGGGGGTGTCTCTCTATTTACAGAGTAAAGAACTGAGGAAGAAGCGCTGTATCATCATGACAAGCAACTGTGGCCAAATGGCATAGGCCAGTGATTTTCTAAAGGCCTGGAAAATCCTGGTCCTGTTGGAGATGGCCGTGGAAACAAATGAATCTGGTTCACTGACCTGGCCTCTGATGCCAGATGAAGGTTTAGCCTAAGGATGAAAGACCAAGTTCCCTTCTATCTCTGAACATGTCTCAACCCTGCACGTTGTCCTTCTCCATCACTGAATCCCATGTTCGCCCACCCCCGTGGTTAGCAGCTCATTAGAGGGGGGTGCATTTTTCCTAATTTAGCCTGGAATGGCTGATGCTTGTTGGGCTAACCGGGTGTGATGCCTGGTGCAGGAACAAAGTCAGTCTGAAGTCAGTTGACCAGGATGTCTTTCTCTCCGATGCAGACTCAACTACCCAAACTGGTAATGGAGGCAGACATCTCTTAATTGAAGTGGCCTTGTTTAGCCAACAGAGATTGACGGCCGAGGTGGCATTAGAAGGTTTGCTGCCTCACAGGTGCCATCTGATGGTGGCAGTTGAGCAGAACCTTAGTAGGTCTTTCGTGACAGCTTTGTAAGACACTGACTATAAGCCACGCACAAATTACTTTTTTATTTAAACATTTTTTAATCTTCATTTTTCAGAGAGCGAGAGAGAGAGACAGAGACAGAGCATGAGCGGGGGAGGAGCAGAGAGACAGGGAGACACAGAATCCAAATCAGGCTCCAGGCTCTGAGCTGTCAGCACAGAGCCCAACGTGCTGCTCCTACCCACAAACTGTGAGATCGTGACCTGAGCCGAAGCCGGACGCGTAACCTACTGAGCCACCCAGGTGCCCCTCTTTTTCATATTTAGATGCTCTGATTGTACAAGGTAGGTGAGGAATGAACAAAGGCACATCCAGAGGGTGATGCTCAACCTCTCTCCAGATAAGAAGCTCAAATCAGCTTTTGCTTTTGTGGGGAATCAAAATTTAATATATAATCTAAAAGCCTCCCAGCTTATGGAACTCAGTTCACAGGTTCTAGGAGAGAAGATGAAACTTTCATTTACCTTTACCCTATACGTGGAGAGATACTGTGCATAACCGCTTAAACCAACAGCTGGTAGATTTTGATGCATTTTTATCTGCTTACACAAGATCAACTCCCACCATAAACACTGAATTCTGTTTATAACAGAAGGGCAGGATCCGCGGGTAGCATAACCAGAGCGCTCCAGGCTCTTTTTTCCCCCCCTTTTCTCAGAGACTCCAGAGGAATGTGCCTTTGTACCGCCTCACGAGCATCCCTAAATCATGATTAATTTAAAGCCTTTTCTCTCCTTAGGCCTGACACAAGCAACCGCTTTTCTGTCACATCGATTTTTCTGTCCTTGCAGATTCGAAGCCAGGGTTGAGTCCTCCTAACAGGGCGAGTTCTCTGACAAGGAAGTTTTGCAAGCAAATTTACAGCTGGAGTCAAGCTCGTCAGTGAGGGCCAGAGGGGAACTGTCGCAATCCACTGGGTAAGTATGCATTTAATAGTGTTTATCCAAGCAAGTTTGTGATTTCTTCACTCTATGCAACAAATATGTTATTTGTAATACCTATCTTCTCTAATCTAGGTGTTTGAAAAATGCCTCTAACGTGTGTGGGCTAGAATACATTTTGTTTTTCTGTGGGCATATTCATTTAACAAGGGCAGCCTTTGAGGAACGATCAAAAACTGTTTGTCATTTTTCCAAATCATCTCTCTCTGCAGTGACCATGACTTAATCCTGAAGGAAAACAAGGTAATCTTTTCAAATAAACATTCTCAAGGATGTTTAGAGGGAACCCAGTCGCTAGTATGCAGAACCCTCCCCGTGACTGAAAATAGTTATATCGAAGGAATCCAATGACAGTAAGTTGGAGTGTTTGTAAGCATTTGGTATTTTCAGATGATTGACAATAATAAGCTAAATTGCGAGCAAAGACGTGTGTGTGTGTGTGTGTGTGTGTGTGTGTGTGTGTGTTGGAAGAGTCACTTAGGATCTTGTTTCTCAGTGCTGTTGGTGGAAAATGAGGCACAGAGTGGTTAACCACTTTCCTTAGGTAAGGGAGCTGGTGAGGAACATTGGTGATATTTAGAACCTAAGCCCATCAGCTTTCCTGGGGCTCACCTGCTTCTGGTCAGAGTGACTAAGGGATGAAGAAACATTTGATCATGATGTAAAAAGGGAGCTCTGAAACCACAGCAATTGGTTAGTAAGCAATGCAGCTTAGTAGTACACGATTCCTAGTCTCAAGGAACTTGGCATGAAATAAAAAGAGGAAAGGCTCAGTATGGATTGAATAAACAAAACTTACTTGGATGGTAGAATTAATTAAATCAATACAGACCAGGGGCATGAGAGTTTATCATATTACTGACAACATTATTTGCATTACAATTTTTTTTTTTTGCCAGTCTTTTCCCTTCTGGTCTCTGCGCTCTTGAAGGACATTTGGGCCTGAAGTCCCAGGACTTAAGGCTGATCCCGGCACAGATGAGGACAGGAAGAGGTGAGTGAATAAATTTGGTCTTGAATTTGATATTTTTATCTCCCATTGTTTGTGGGCCTGATGTTCTCTAATTTATCATTTGCTATTTAAGATGCCCATACATTCAAGGCATCTTTTTAAATATGTCCCCACCTATACATGACATAATTACATTATTACCTTGTTAAAAATCTTATAGCTGTGCTGTGCAGCAGAAACACAATGTGAGTTTTAAATTTTCTAATAGGCACATTAAAAAAGTAAAAAGAATAGTATAGTTCATTTAACTCAACATATGTAAAGCCTTGCCATTTCAGCAAGTCAATTAATATTATTCATTAACAGAATTACTAATGAGATAACTTACGTTATTTTTTTCATAGTAGGTTTCTAAAATCCAGTGTGCATTTTAACTTAATGGGCATCTCAGTTCAGACCTACTTTTTTTTTTTTTAATTTTTTTTAATGTTTATTTATTTTTGAGAGAGAAAGACAGAGCACAAGCTGGGGAGGGGCAGGGAAAGAGGGAGACACAGAATCTGAACCAGGCTCCAGGCTCTGAGCTGTCAGCACAGAGCCTCACACAGGGGTAGAACCCGCAAGCAGTGAGATCATGACCTGAGCCGAAGTCGGACACTTAACCGAATGAGCCCCCCCAGGCACCCCATTTCAGACCTGCTTTTGACTATGATGTAGATTACTGCATTTCAAGTCAACAATGTGCACTTGTAACGGCTGTATTTAGCACAGAGCTAGAGTTCACATGTAGGTGTAGGCAACGTTTTCCCTGCCATTATGCACGTTCTCAACCCCTGTAATTCAGAAATAATCCCATCCTCAGTCCCCTGTATGAAAGCTGGGTGACCAACCATCCTGATTTACCCAAGGGTTTTCTGGGACACAGGACTTGCAACTGTAAAGCCAACACAATCTCAAGCAAAACCAAACGGCTTGTCATCCCACGTGTAAACCATGCCTGTCCATCCACACATTTTATCCTCTTGGCCGCAGTGAGTGGATCAGATTTAGAACATATACACCTGCTGCCACTTATGAGATTTTGTGGGAACCACTGGGGAAAAGACCCTCACTTTCTGCAGTAGTTATTATATTGAGCTTCAGCTAACCTTCTTTACATCATGAGGAGAGAGCCTGGTTGACAGAGAAACCAGTTCCTGGATCCAGCCTTGCGTGAAGCTACTCTGCCCTTGAGCTTTTCAGTAAGACAAAAAAGGGGTTTTTTTTTGTTTTTTTTTTTTTAAGAAGCAATGGAGATCTGCTGTTTGTTCCTCTCCTGTCTCTTTCTCTCTAGCTCTCAGACCTTTGCCTTTGCTCACGTTTGCGAGTGCTTTGCTCCATTGTAGTGACTCTCACGACGGATCATAAGTCTCATTCTAGATATTGGAACAATCTAAAGTTCATGAGATCTCCAACCCATGGGCTAGGGACCCTTGGGAGATTGTGGAGTTGTAAGGTCAGCATCTGAAAATCCGTCCATCCATTTACGTCTTCTTAATCAATGAATACGAAAAGTGAAATCATTAGCATGTGGAAAGATAACACTTTTCGACAGCTCCAGGAGAAGACTGAGTAGGCATTCAATAGATATCATCGAGCTACTACTATATAACTTGACAAGGTTAAGTGCCTTATATGAAGCATTTAACACATATTATAGCATAGTATTTAGACTGGACTATTATCCTTGTTGTTTTGACATAGAAAAATAAATTTATATATATATATATATATTCTTTATTCACTATTCATTTAACACATTTATTTTTTAAACTATTATGTTCTCCATGACTTTAACATGTGGTGGAGAAAATAAGCTTACAAATATAGCCTACGAAACCACGCATGAGTAAATAAAGAACTAGGAGACGCCACTGCAGAGGAGAGGACGAGAAGCACCTGAGGTCAGAGGTGGGAATGGGTGCAGAAGGGACTCTGACACAATCGGAGAAGCTCCCACAAGCATGGTGCCTGATGCCTAACACAGCAAAGTGTATCTGCTCTATTGCAAATGTCTTTACCTTTTTCAGATGAGAGTTCCATTATTTCACAATGACAAATTTTACTTTGTTTTTCTGCATCATGGTGACATAAGGTCATGTTCCCAGGGTTGTGGAATCGAGCCCCACATCAGGCTCCTCGCTGAATGTGGAGTCTGCTTAAGATTCTCTCTCTCTCTCTCTCTCTCCCTCTGCTTTTCCCCAACTCGAGTGTATGCTCTCTCTTTCTCTCTGTCTCAAAAAAAAAAAAAAAAAAGTATTTGAGGCTGGAGTTTCCTTACCTGTGAAGTAAGGCAGATCAACCAATTCATCCAGAAGAGTATCCCTTTCAAAGTTTAGACACTACAAAGACTTCATATAGCATCCTCTGTTTCTACATTTACGGGCCTTCTGTTAAGATAACATGTCCTACAAACCACAGTCCAGAAGCCAGGCATTGCAGCTTGGCATCAGCTCAGCCTACGAGAGAAAAATTCCATCTCGTTTTATTTACTTTTTTATTTATTTTTAAATGTTTGTTTAATGTGAGAGAGAGAGCGAGAGCAGGGGAGGGGCAGAGAGAGGGGGAGAGAGAGAATCCCAAGCAGGCTCCGCACTGTCAGCACAGGGCCTGAGGCAGGGCTCAATCCCACGAACTGGAAGTTCACGACCTGAGCCGAGGTCAAGAGTCGGATGCTTCACCCACTGAGCCACCCAGGGGTCCGTCACCTCATTTTATTTTTACAGAAGTCACCAGATCATCCCTTTGTAGCTGTAACATCTCTTCACTTAAATATAGCCTAGGACAGACTGGTGAAGATTTTGTTACTGGTGGCAGGTTACTGATGGCAGAAAGAGTTTCAGCAAATGCCTCAATCTAGCGTTACTAGATTTGCAAGTGAATAACAGTGAGTTTCATCCAACGTGTAATAAATATCCTGAACTTTCCCTGTCCAGAAGCAAAACAAAATTGAAAGAACTCAAACCTTTTCCTATGGACCTAAGTTGGAAGCGTATCAAATTCTTCATCTTAGAATTTAGACTTTTCGAGAAATCTGCTTTCTTGTTATGTTTAATTTGACTACGCCTGGGAATGCATTTGTGTGTGTAGTTATGATGTCAGGTAGAGGGAGAAAGAGACAGACAAAGGGCGGGGGCGGGGAGGGTGGGGAGGGGGGAGACTGTTGTGCTGTGTTCCACAGAGTTTAGTGTAGGTCTACAGCTTAAAGATCAACATCATCTTGAAGATGACATGAGAAAAGGAGAAGATAGAAAGGGCATAAGTGTTTATGGACCACATTGGTGCACTTAGCCTCTGACACTGGATTCTTTTGATTTCAAAACAGTTTTTAATGTTAGTTTCATTGTTTTGATGTAAATGAAAATATCTCCTGCTTTATGAACAAATGTGTCAATTAATACGCTGTATCTTAATAAAGTAATATACATTCACCTTAACAACCTTGGAAGACCCTATCCGACTTTTACGAACTGAACGTTTTCCCTCACTGCAGGTTGAAATTGACATTTTACTCCTCTGCAGGTGAGCATGTGACAGTTTCGGCTACATGGTAACTCAACACAAGGGTTGTATACTGGCTATTACCATGCTCTTCCAGATTTACTGTGCCTTTTCTTTTTTGAGAGAGAGAGAGGGCACAAGTGAGCAAGAGGCAGAGAGAGAGAGAGAGAGAGAGAGCAAGAGAAGCCGGGATCACCCCAAGCTGGGCTCAGTTCACCCGAGGCAGGGCGCCAGCTCACAAACCGCAAGATCATGACTTGGGCTGAAGTCAGATGCTTAACTGACTGAGCCACCCAGGTGCCCCAGATTGTAATACTTCTTAAAAGGACATGGCTGCAAGATTAAACCCAGAATACTTACTGTGGTGCACCTGGAGTCATCCTATTCATGAGATCATAGTCACAAACCTTGTGACACTCATCCAAGGCCACGGCATCCGATATCTGTGTTTCTAATTATTGGGTAACACTAGTGTGAAAATCTCTGAGATTTTCCCCCTAACCTCTTCTACCTTAAATGTAGCCAGCATGCCTTCATCCTGCATCGTGATTGGCAGATAAAGACCAATGGAAGGTGTCACTGAGCATTATTAACAGAAACTGGCACCAGCAACTTCCTGTTTAATGTGACTGTAACTCCTGCTATTGCCATTATCATGACCATTTATTAAACATTCAGGGCCTTCACCGTATCAGAAGCAGGTGTATCTCTAAGTTTGACGTTCCCTCCATCTCTTGTGTCCCCTTTTTGTCCCTTTTCGCCTCACTGTCCTCACAGTTTGGGCTTCACTTGCTCAGGTTGTGACTGTGGCTTCAAGGGGGCCCATTTTTATCTGGCTGTAAAGCCGAGCAAACTAAACTTGCAAAACTGTTCTGGCACACATTGGAGCCTCTTCCTGCTTGGAATTTATATATTAACAACTTGTGAAGTCTTCGAAACCGAACTTTGGCACAAAGCTGCATCCCGACTGTGGTGCACCATGCTGCTAAATTTCCACACCAGTGTCACCTTGTCGCCTAACCCACAAGGCAGTAAGTAACCCACAGCTAGAATTTTAGGTTTCTTTCTTCCTTCTTCCAAAGGAAAATACCAGGCTGTTGTGTAAAAAAATGTGGCTCGGAGGTATGGTAGCATGAGCCAGGGGGTTATTGGCTATGGAGATCCTACTGCCAATCCTGTAGGACGTTTGCCTCCTCTACATCCTGTCTGTTCTCTCTTGAATACTTTCTGCCCTCCAGCACATCACTTCTGCCAAACCAGAGAAGCAGTGAAAGGCTATATTGTTTAGCTCACTAATTTGGAGGCTGGTATAGAGGGACGAGTCAAGCTTGCCCTGAGTTCTGCTCTGTCAGTCCCTGTCCCTGTCCCCATTGTCCAACAGCACACCCTGACCCATTTCTTCTCTTTCTTTTTTTTTTTTTTTATGTTTCTTTATTTTTGAGAGACAGAGTGTGAGCGGGGGAGGGGCAGAGAGAGACGGAGACACAGAATCTGAGGCAGGCTCCAGGCTCTGAGCTGTCAGCACAGAGCCCAACGTGGGGCTCGAACTCACAAACCATGAGATCATGACCTGAGCTGAAGTCCAATGCTTAGCCGATTGGGCCACCCACGCACCCCACCCTGACCCACTTCTTAAGCAACATGGCAAGAGAGAGCAGGAAAACCTCCTTTGTTTGTCTGTCATTCATTCATTTGAGGTAAAGTACAGTTTACCTCCTAGCTGCAAAGCACCGAGCTCTTGTTCTGAGCATTGTGAAGGAATACAACATCTGGTTCCTGTTCTGTATGGCCCTTCCAGTATGCCCCCCAGCCCCCTGACTTACAATCTAAATAGTTAAGCTGCAGAAGGCCCTTCCTCCTTTGGAAATGTCTACTGGATTATAAAAACTGGGGGAATTGAATTTAGCAACTTTTCTAGATTTGCTTTCTTTTGTGAGGTCTCTCACACCTCACATAGCAACCAACCTGCACTGTTTAGCATCCCCTGAACCCAACCTGCCCTTGCCAGCCTGCAAAACTCACTGAAGCCTTGCCTTCTGTACCCAGCAGCCCGCACTGCTCCCTATCACTTGGAAACACATCTTTCTTTTTCAAAGCATATTTCAAATATGTCTTCCTTTCCTCTGGGTAAAATTCTCTTTTGCCTGTGGACTCAGAGAAAATGCCAGAGAAAACACTAAACTTTGGAATCTAAAGGATCTCTGCCCTTGGGCTTCACTGCTTACTAATCATGTCCCACTGGAAAAGTTACTAGGATTCTCTGAGTCTCAGTTTCCTCATCTGCAAAACAGACATGATAATACTGCAAAAGAGGTATAGCTTTTTGATAAGGGTAGTTTAAATAAATGGCCTAACTCCGTATCTGGCTCTTGGCACTCCCCAAATGTTAGCGAATATCCCTTCTTGGAAACCTCCACTATTAAATTTCTGTTTAGATAGCTGTTTGCAGGATTAGGCCCTGTGTTCGATTCCAAGTCACTTAAGAATAGGCATCATGGCTTATCCATGTGGGTTTCCCTGTAGCCTTGCACCATGCTTTATACCTAACAGATGCTCAGGAACCTTGGACACACCAAGGTGTTACTGTAAAAATATAAATGATCATAGATGTGTGAAGAGCCAGGCACAGTGGGTGAAAAGCAGATCTGGGTACAAAGCCCAGTTCCTTTAAAGCCTTTGCTGAGCTTGGCAGGGTTCTTAAGGGTAAGGTAGTTGCAGGGAGAAAGTGGCAGTCTCTGTGTGCAGGCTCATATTATTTAGGGCCCCAGGGTGACCTCTCCCTGGGATCACGGGCAAGATGAATCAGGAGAAGAGAGAACAGAGATGGGGCCAGCTGTTCTCAGATCTTAAGACATCCCAAACAAGAGGGAGAGACTCGGTTTTTCCAGATTAATCTTTGGTGATTTATTCCTTGGACATCATTTAAAAGGAGCATTTTAAAGTAAATTAATTGAACTCCCATGACCTTTTACCCTACTTGTATCATCAAAAGAAACTAGATCTTGAAATTAAAAAAAAATGCTTGATTTATTTTCTGTGACTTACAAACTACCGTGGGATGTCAGTTTTTCAAAATTCTAAATAAAAACCCCAGCCTTTTCAGCAGTGCGTTGAAGCAGCCCAAGTTTGAAACATCCCAATGTTAGCAAATGAATGTTGAGTGAGGGGTGTCGTATGTGTGGGCAAATGATAAATATATAATCTAAGACACACAAACATGAGAAAGGATTGGCTGTCTTTAAAAGAGTCATTTCCCCTTTCACCATACTGACTCAATGATATTCTTGAGTTCACCTCTCTCTGACAATACTTGAGTAAATTCTCATTAGTAGAAGCCAGTGTTTTTTGAAGTGCAGGTAACAGTCAGTCTACTAGGGAGCTGCAAAACCAATTTAGTGGGTTTTTTGTTTGTTTGTTTTTGATTAAAGGAGTAGAGTAGTATAGAGAATAAAATAAAATAGAAAATATCTGAATGCATCATATAGTAAGGATGTATTTTATTTTGTAAAACTTTCGTTTGCATTTTATATATGAATTATGAAATGTGTTTATGCATGTAGTGAGTTGGGATGTACAATGTAATTTTCACTGTGGACATATCTCACAAATGTTGGAAGCCTCTAAATGTATCTGGCTTCATGGTGGTTTGTTTACAAATTATTCAGTGATGGTGATAAAGCTCTGGCCAATGAAATGTCAAGGGAAGTCTGGTGGGAAAGGCTGGGGTACAGGTGTGGGGTATGGGAAAAGATTCTTCACTCAAATCATGGTGCACCGTATAGCTGCTGTCTTTACTTTTATTGGATATGGTTGTATCTGTACGTGTTTTCTAGAACTAAGGTACCATCTTGGAACCACAGAGAGAGTTCACATGAGATCATGTTGAATAGACCAAAGTGGAGGGAAGATGGAGGAAATCTGGGTCTTAGGATTTTTGTTCAAATGTGATATTAAATGCTTCTGGAACTATTCCAGCTCTGGGCTTGTTACATGAGATAATAAATCCCCTTACTGTTTAAGCCACTTGAGTTAGTGTTTTGTTACTCATAGCTGAAAGAATCCTGAAGGATAAAGAAAGCTTATGTTAGGAAGTGCAAGTAAATCAAATACTGATATATAGGTCTGGCAGAAGGAAAGCTTGAATAGGTAGAGGGGGGTCAGATCATGAAGGATTTTGAATTTCTAGTCCAAGCATTGATACGGAGATAGCACAGGCTTGTGGTTTTGAATACAGACTCAGGAGTAGATTGGGCTCAAATCTGTGTCCTACTCATGAGATGGGTTGCCTTGGGAAAGTAATAATTTTTTAATATTTATTTGTTTTTGAGAGAGAGACAGAGACAGAGTGAGCACAAGCAGCAGAGGAACACAGAGAGAGGGGGAGAGAGAGATTCCCAATCAGGCTCCTTGCTGTCAGCATGGAGCCTGATGTGGGGCTCAAACTCACAAACCGTGAGATCATGACCTGAGCCAAAATCAAGAGTCAGTCGCTTAACTGACTGAGCCACCCAGGCACCCTAGGAAAGTAATTGTTTTGAGCAGTGTGTTGGAATATTTATTAATCTGGTGCCATTGTCCAGGGTGGATTGAAAGTTGGGAGAAACTGGAGGTGGTGGAACTAGAAAGAAGACTGTGTTGACAAGCCAACAGTGAACCATGAGGCTGTGTTCTGGAGGTGGAAAGAAAACCCACAGGAAGGAGGGTTAAGCAGGTGGACTCGACAAACTGGGTCTGGGAGATGGGGCTTGGGAAGGACTCAAGTCTGGTACTGATTTCAGTGCTGGAATCAAGCAGGGAAGGGATGTGTGTGGTGGGGTGGGACTCTGGAGTGGGCAGGGGGTAACTTCCCATGATCCCCTTTACAGGATGGCACTGTATGCACTTATAATTTCCTCATCTCAAGCCCACGTTATGGAGGATGTGCTGAAGTTCCGAGAAGTTAGGAAGCCTCTTCCCGAATGATACAGTAAATGGCAAAGCTCAGATTGAATCCCAGGCCATTTTTACTTCCAATCCCTTGAGAGTCACCCGTGACCAATACATGAAATAGGGAAATCATTAGAAGGTGAAGAGCTTTTAGTGAGAAGGTGGAATTTAATAGATCCATAATACAGGTAAGTAAATAAAGGAGGGACGGTGACTAGGGCTTGAAGACAGACATTTTTTAACTGAAAAAAAATTAAAAGTCAGGTAAGAAAACAAAGACAACAGAGAAGCCTGAGGGAAGGTTGTGAGGACAATGAGAATGGCATTGAGGCAATGAGCTCCAAAGGAGAGTGTGCAGAGAGAGATACCCCCACCCTACCTGGGTGTCACTTCTTGAGTGAGGAAGGGAGTGAGGGCTGAGAAAAGGGCGCTAGATACAATAGTAAGTGGCTTCCCGGTGACTTTCGAGCAAGAAATCCCAATAAGTTTGACAAACATATGTGCTGGATTATAGGATATGGGAGTGAGCAGAGAGAGACTATGGACCCTTAATGAAAAGTCACAATGGAAAGTAAATATTTGACATGACAGGGAAGATCTTTTCTTCTTTAAAGTAAAAAAAGATGGAGGAGGGAGCAAAAATAATCTGAGGATACTTTAGAAAAGGAGAATAACTGATGAAACAGAAATCTATAGAAATTTAGAGGGAGGGAGGGAAGGAGGAAGAGAGACAGAAGAAGAGGAAGAGGAGTCATCCCCAGCGAATAGGAAGAAATTTACTTTTTGAGAGAGGGAATGGAAGCAATTTGTGTATCAACTGCTTTGTAATTTAAAAGAGGTGAATATGAGTATAAGACCTAGGGATACATATCCAGGGATCGGGAGAAATTCCTGGCTGTGACTTTATCCTACAACACCTAATGCCTTCAAGAGACGGTGAGAAGAAAATAGACACCTTGCAGGTGGTGTGGAATTTGCAACCAATGATTCAAGAAAATGGTATAGGGCTATAGTAAACGCAGACTAAGGTGGTTGGTGTCCACTTTCTGGAGCAGGTTCTGAGTGGTGCTGTCATTGGAAAGGGCTGAGAATTCTAGTCATGGCTCTGCTGTTATTAGTTGGAAAGTATTTAATTTAATTTAATTCAATTTTATTTTATTTTTATTTTTTACTTTTTAAAGTTTATTTATTTTGAGAGAGTGAGAAAGAGAGAGAGAGAGAGAGAACCAGAGGGGCAGAGACAGAGAGCAAGAGAGAGTGAATCTCAAGCAGGCTCCCACTGCCAGCTTGGAGCCCGATGCAGGGCTCCAACTCATGAACCATGAGATCAGGACCTGAGCCAAAATCAAGAGTCAGACACTTAACCGACTCAACCACTCAGGCACCCCTGGAAAGTCTGATTTTTTTTAATGTTTATTTTTGAGAGAGAGAGAGACAGAGACAGAGACAGAGCATGAGTGGGGGGAGGGGCAGAGAGAGAGGGAGACACAGAATCTGAAGCAGGTTCCAGGCTCTGAGCTGTCAGCACGGAGTCCAACGCAGGGCTCGAACTCACGGACCGCGAGATCATGACCTGAGCTGAAGTTGGATGCTCAACCGACTGAGCCACCCAGGCACCCCTGGAAAGTCTTATTTAAAAAGAAAAATATTTATCTTCTCAGAGCTAGAACAAACAATCCTAAAATTTGTATGGAACCACAAAAGACCCCAAATAGACAAAGAAATGTTGAAAAAGAAAACCAAGGCAGGAGGCATCATGATCCCTGACTTTAGCCTCTACTACAAAGCTGTAATCATCAAGACAGTATGGTATTGACACAAAAAGACACACAGACCAATGGAATAGAATAGAGAACCCAGAAATAGACCCACAAATGTATGGCCAACTAATCTTTGACAAAGCAGGAAAGAGTATCCAATGGAAAAAAAAGACAGTCTCTTTAGCAAATAGTGCTGGGAGAACTGGACAGCAACATGCAGAAGAATGAACCTGGACCACTTTCTTACACCATACACAAACATAAACTCAAAATGGATGAAAGGCCTAAATGTGAGACAGGAAACCATCAAAACTCTAGAGGAGAAAACAGGCAACAACCTCTTTGATCTCAGCCGCAGCAGCTTCTGACTCGACACATCTCCGAAGGCAAGGGAAATAGAAGGAAAAATGAACTATTGGGACCCCATCAAGATAAAAAACTTCTGCACTGCAAAGGAAACAATCAACAAAACTAAAAGGCAACTGATGGAATGGGAGAAGATATTTGCAAGTGACATATCAGATAAAGGATTAGTATATACAAAATCTATAAAGAACTTAATCAAACTCGACACCCCCAAAACAAGTAATCCAGTGGAGAAATGAGCAGAAGACATGAACAGACACTTTTCCAAAGAAGACATACAGATGGTTAACAGACACATGCTCAACATCACATCATCATCAAAACCTCATTGAGATACCACCTCACACTGGTCAAAGTGGCTAAAAGTAACAACTCAGGAAGCAATCAATGTTGGCGAGGATGTGGAGAAATGGGAACCCTCTTGCACTGTTGGTAGGAATGCAAACTAGTGCAGCTGCTCTGGAAAACAGTATGGAGGTTCCTCAAAAAAAATTAAAAATAGAACTACCCTATGACCCAGCAATAGCACTACTAGAAATTTATCCAAAGGACACAGGAGTGCTGATTCATAGAGCACAGGTACCCCAATGTTTCAACAATAGCCAGATTTTGGAAAGAGCCCAAATGTCCACCAACTGAAGAATGGATAAAGAAGACGTGGTTTATACACAGAATGGAATACTACTTGGCAATGAAAAAGAATGAAATCTTGCCATTTGCAACAACATGGATGGAACTGGAAGGTATTAGGCTGAGTGAAATAAGTCAGTCAGAGAAAGACAGATATCATATGTTTTCACTCATGTGGAATTTGAGAAACTTAACAGAAGACCATGTGGGAAGGGAAGGGGAAAAAGTAGTTTCAAACAGAGAGGGAGGCAAACCTCTCTTAAATACAAAGAGCAAACTGAGGGTTGATGGGAGGGGCAGGGGAGAGAGGGAAATGGATGACGGGCATGGAGGAGGGCAGTTGTTGGGATGAGCACTGGATATTGTATGTAAGCGACAAATCCTGGGAATCTACTCCAGAAACCAAGAGCACACTGTATACACTGCATGCCAGCTAACTTGACAATAAATTATATTTAAAAAATAAATCAATAAAAAAGCACTTTTTAAAAATAAAAAAATTAAATATTTAAATATTTATTCATACAGTTATTCATTCATTCCCTCAAGGGCCTTAGTTTCTTTTATTTTTATATTAGAACACGTTGCCCATAGCTCCTTACTGTTTTGTTGTGGGAATTTACCAAGAAGACAGAGATGATGATGATGATGATGATGAAGATGAAGAAGAAGAAAAAGAAGAAGCAGAAGAAGAAGATGATGATGATGGCAATGAACTTTAAAATTATTCGGCTCTTCCTATGGTGGGCCACATAGCATTCTAGTTTTCTATATACATTAACTTATTTAACCTTCCCATCAGTTCTATGAGATTCTTAAAATTGCCCCCAAGCTCATAGAAGAAACTCAGATATAGTGAACTTTGGGACTTAAATTTAACAACTAAAAAGTGACAGAGCCAGGATTCCGCCTAAGCAGCCAGGCTCCAGAGAAAGAATGTTGGAAATATAAAGCCTTATATTCTGCCAAGTATCCGTACGAAAGAACCGAAGTATTACATTCTTAAAACACAGGCTCACCAATGTTCAACAAAGGACATTTTTGAAATTAATGAATTCATTTTGATTACTTAAGGTATCTGTTTTCCTAATCCCATTAGCTCTCGATAACGTTGCGTTTCCATGGTTCTGTTTGTTTTTTCCACTTAGAAAACAGTGCAGCCCATCTTTATGTGGTTTCCTAAGGAAGATAAGCCTCTGATGTTGCTTTGTGGTTTTTATACGTAGGAGCAGCAACATCACTGCTCTGGGAAGTATGGTCTCCTCGGATGGATTGCTCCTAAGCAGAGCATATAGCAGGTGCCGCCTCGAGCTCCCTGACCCACCGCGAGCCGCTTGGCATATCAGGCAGAGACGATAGCACTGAAAGGAGTCCAACTCTTTCAAAGCTAGAGAAAATTCTTTACCATGTCCTAAAAAGGTGGCATCAGTTTTTAAATGGATTTCCTCAGAGTCACTTTTTTAATTTTTTTTTTTACCGTTTATTCACTTTTGAGACAGAGACAGAGCATGAACGGGGGAGGGTCAGAGAGAGAGAGGGAGACACAGAATCTGAAACAGGCTCCAGGCTCTGAGCTGTCAGCACAGAGCCCGACGCGGGGCTCGAACTCACGGACTGCGAGATCATGACCTGAGCTGAGGTTGGACGCTGAACCGACTGAGCCACCCAGGCGCTCCTTCCTCAGAGTCACTTTAATGACTTCTGCCTCAAGTAGTCATTGAGCAAGATTCTAAGCAAATTGTGTTGGGTGGGTGTTATTTTATACCGAGAGCTGTATTGCACCAACACAGCCTCCAGACTGTTAGTCAAGCCTTATGAGGCTGTTCCAAGCAGCCCATCGTGCCTGGTAAGAAACAATTTCTTTCAATACTGCCACAGCTGCGGAGGCTTATTCGTAATATCTTCAAACTCAACGGGCTGCAGTTCGGAATTGCTATAGCTACCTGGGAATCTGATCAAAAGAAAAGGTTAGGAAGTTAAGTGGGGGTCACATCCTCTGTCAGCATCATGAAGAAAGCTCCAGAAACACCGCTTAATCACTATATCGCATGTGACTCCCTTGGGGATGGTGCTGGGGGGCCTGCTGCTGGGACCCCCCCTCAGGCAGATTTGGAACTGGCCACGAGAGAGACCACAAATGATAAGCCGGGGCTCTGGATTCGTGCATTTTGTAATTCACGTTAAGCTGTTGTGGGGAAGGTTTGCTTTTTCCGTTTCCACACACGCCAACATTCATAGCCACGTCCCGGATCCATGGTCTACCGGGGGAACAAGGACATTCTGAGACACAGAAAAAGCACACTCTCTCGTTCTAACCTTGCTCATGTGTTTTTAAGGGAAGCTTTAGTAACAAAAAGTTATTGATTCGGAGCCACAGGAACTGGAGGGTCAATAGTGAAAATCATGTAGAATCCAGGCAGCAAGGCCAGAGGTGTTGACATCGGCCCGCACAGCAGTCCCAGAGAAGGGTTAGACACCTCGTGCTGTGTCTTCAGCGGTGTGACAATTCAGGCCCAACTGCGAGCAAGCCGATGTGCAACCTCAAATGGCCTCAATGGTCTGCAAACAAGGCCAGATTCTTCAGGGGACAATGCTACCGCCTGCTTAGGTGTTAACGTGCTTCTATAACACATTTGTTTAAAATCTATTTCCACACGGTTTTCCTAGGGTTTGCTCCACAGTTTTGTCAAAAAAAAAAAAAAAAAAAAAAAAGAAAGGAAAGAAAGAAAGAAAGAAAGAAAGATTACATCAGACTTGAAAAAGAGAAAAAAGCATCTCTAATGTGAGACAGGCTGTAAACATATAAAGGATTTGATCCTAGCTCAGGCAGATTTTACTCAAAATTGGTGGGAATGCTGTGGGCTTCCTCTTTTTGATATTTAAGGGGGTTCTGCTGACTTTTCTTAGACGGTAGATGTCCTTAGGTGTTAGCTAACTTTATATATGGAATTTACTTAGGAATACCATGAGTTTGCATGCTCTGAAATTCAGGCTGAGCTTAGTTTGTAATGTATTCTGTATAATGTATTTACAATCTATTCCGGCCCCTACCCCCAGACCCCTACAATAGATTTGGGCCCAAAGAGTTGAAGTTGTGCCGTAAAGCTCTGACTTTCACCTTGTCTCCATACAGAATATGCAAGATCATACTTCCAGGCTGGATAGGCTTTAGATTGTTTCAAGCCTAAAATGGATCTTCGAAAATTTTCTTGTCTCATGTTTTGTTAGCAGAAAACCTGAAGTAAACACATACTCGTACAACAGCCTGTATCATTTTTTTCCCTATACTTCAGTACTTCTGCTTTTCAGCATGATTACTATTCCATTTTCAGTTCCCTTTGAAGACAGAGGCTTATCTTGGTTATCAATGTCTCTTTGATTTTTAAAAAATTTTAATCCGATTGTGGCACTTCTCTGCTTAAAACTATTACACTGGGTGAAAAAACAAATTCTCTCCATGGGTCTAAGGACCTCCATGATGTAGACTTTGCCTCATTGGAGGCTATAGTCCCGGTCCCTTGCTCTCCATTCAGACAGGCCTCTTGCCCATTCTGCAAGCTCTTTCCCGTCTTAGGCTCTTCATACATGCTGGTCCCTCAATCTGGAAGGCTCATTTGCAGGGATGACTTCCTCTTATATGAATGTTGTACCTTCAGCTATTGTATTCCCCAACTATCTTATTTGACTAGATCCTTTTCTCTCTTCCACAAGTCCCATCCCCATTTCTGTATTCAGGAATGATGTTTTTTCCTTAGAACTCCTTCCCACAGTTCAGTTATTTTCTTGTTTATTGCCTGTCTTCTCCACTTAGCCATGAGCTCTATGAGGTCAGGAACCACACGCCTGTGATATTCCTGGAGCTTAACAGAGTCCATGTACATGGTAGGTATTCAACAACTAGTCATTGAAGGAACACATGTGCCTGGGGGGGTACATGATGATGAATTGCCATCTTCAGTGTGGCAGGGTAGAAAGACAAAATTGAACAGGTGGCTTGAGTCCAGATTATAGAAGCCCTCGATAGTATTCTGTAGTAGGGTCACCATCAATAAAGCGTTTTTGAGCAGGGGGCTAATGTCACCTGGCCTGTATTTTAGACAGACGGATTTGGCAAAAAATATAGTAGGTTTGGCTGTAGTAGAAAAATAGCCTTGGGGAGATCAGCATCAAGGAGAGGACTGACGCTAAGGAGGGGGTTTAGGTCCAGAGCGATGTGGTCTAAACACTTTGATAAGCTAAAGCAAGTAGATGAGAGAAAACTCCTCCATGTGGCGGCTAATTCACTCAGAATACACGTTTTGGGTTGGTGGTTAGGGAAAATGGGGTAAAAAGTTACTGCCTGCCCCAGCTCTCCATTGTGAGGGGTTACTTTCAAAGACACAGACTGGTGTAGTTTGGCATCATTTGGTACTTTTGTTTTACGCGGGGTCTTCCGGTCACGTGTGGGGTAAGAAAGTTGAACGGTTGTTTTGTTGTTGTTGTTGTTGTCTTTCAGACCTTCTATATCTTCCAATTCAGAGCCATGTTAATTAGGATGCATTTGATTTTGAAACGCTTTTCTATGGAGTATTGTGGGGGAAGGCAGCCAAGCTGTGTCCCTTTGGGAAAAGTGGTCTCAGTTGGGGGAATAAGATTTTGAGTTGGGACTTCGTAGGGTTGGGCCCTGACTCTGTCTTGTACTAGCTGACTACAATTGGACAACTCATTTAGCCACTCAGAGCTCCGTTTTCTGATCTGCAAAAGGCAAATGAATCATACCCTACCTCACAGTGAATGCTTTAAAACTAAAAGCTACTCCACAACCCCCAGGCACTGGGATTCACAAGCACTGTGCATCCCCATCTAGCTGCATGTCAACATTTTGACTTCTGTGTATCCAGAAATTAGTGGAAGGGGATATAGAGATAAGAAGAGTAGAAGAGGAAGAAAAGGAGAAAGAGAACACATCAATCAAGCTAGTGTGTCCAGATAATGGGAGACCAGTAGTGCAGGGTTCATGGACTTCACACTTTCATTTACAAATAAAACACCAGGAAAGTATCAGCCTCAGTCACAAAATTATCAAGTATTCCAATTTATAAAACATTTTTTCTCCCCTGTAGTGAATGTGTGAGGGTGTGGTGGGTAGGGAAGGAGGGAGAAGGTTTTCCTGTCATGCTGTCACTGCTATTGACAACACTATTATCACTGTAAGGCAGTGGTATCTGAACTCTGTTGGGTCAGGGACTCTTCGGAATCTCTGATGAGAGGGATAGACTCTGGAAGAATTCCCATGTACAGATTTATCTCCAATTTTGCTTATAAGCTGTCTAGAGAGGTGGCTATTCATGGACCCCAGGTTAAGAGACCTGGTCGTAAGATAGCAATTGAATTTTTTGTTATTATTTCAACCTGTTTTCTGTTCTGTTTTGTTTTGTTTTAACTTAATTTTCAGTGGGATCATGCCCCTGCTTCATAAGCCGTCATAGATGCCTGGCATCATGTTAGGAACTTCCTCAGTCTTTAATTCTTTTAGTGCTTTCAGTAATCCTACTGGGTACTGGGGTTTGTTGTTGTTTATGTAACATTGGCTAAATGACCAAGCCAAATGTTTGGGATTGCTCACGAGTGAACCTGGGGAAGTTGAGTATAGATTCTATCAGGAGACCATTAGCTACTTGATGCTTTTACCACAGAGCAAAATGTACCCTTTGGTCAAAGCTGCCCTTTTCTATCAGGAAAGATCCACATAGAGCAAAGGAAGAAATATTATTCATAGAGTACTCTCACTTCTGGAGTATCTTACAATATGGCAGACCACCATTAAACCCAAGGAGTTTGTGTGTGTGTGTGTGTGTGTGTGTGTGTGTGTGTGTATTTTTTTAAAAATACAAAGAATTCTCCTACTCAGATATTCAAGTTGGAAAAACAGCAACAATGAAATGCCTACATTTTACTGAGATCAGACAAATTTTTCCAAGATTTGCTTTTCTAAGTCATTAGAATTTCTATTCCTGACCTAGAAGAGATGCAAATATCTATATTTATTCTGGTACCTCTTACAATAATAGATGTTTAACTCCGATAACACCTATAATCAATTCCCAGGAAACAAGCTGTTTCTAGAACATCAAAAAAGTGCACAGGTATTCTTTAAATAAGCTAAGTGTTGAAATGTTAAAATTGAGAGATTCCGTGTTTTTGATTAATGTTGAGATTTGAAGCAACTTTACAGAAGTGCATATAAATGAAAAATCAGATTTATTTGGGTAAGATCAAAGCATTTATCCATAAAGTCCAATGAGATGCTCAGAGTAAAGGCACTACAGAGGCATAAAATATCATTATTATGATTATCATCATCATTAATAGCTAGCCTAGTACTTAATGATTTTCTTCAAGTTGCTTTATTGGTATTATTGCCATTAAGTTTTCTGTCTTGGTTGCAATTAGGGCGTTACAAACTGCTGATTTGTGTTCACTCTGGGAATAAGAAGAAAACAAACCAACCCAGTACCACCAAGCCAGAAAGCCCTCAAGAGGAGCAAGTTTTTCATGCCTCAAGGATACTTTCATATTTATTTCTAAATATACCATTTCCTATAAATTAACATCCAAGAAAGGAAAGTTGGTCATATCAGAGAAAAACAGAAATTATACTAGATCTCATAATGCAAGATAACTCTAGGTAGCTATGGGTAATGACCATAGTCCAGGCTGCATTAAATTTGAATTTCAGTGAATCGTTTCAATAGAAATGGCATTATCTTGTTCAAAGTCAGAAAACCCAGTAACTCTGAAATTGGTTTTTTGGAATGGGTCCACATGGTTAGTTAATGTGATTTGATACTATCTGGGTGGTGTTCTGGATAGCAGACTTGCTTTTTCTGCAAAGGAAAACCAGATTCCAAGCACTCACATAGTTCTTTCACTGCATATTGATATTTTGTTCGACTTTCAGTCCTTTGTGGATTGAAACGACAGGGACATTTTGAATGATGACATGTTTAGATAAAGTGATAGTTTCCTTAAAGAATGATTACACCACCAACTGAAACATCCAAGTTGGAAACAAAAAGGAAATGTTCAGCAATATAAAACCCTTAAGGAATATGACTTTTAAAGGAAAATTTTTAGTCACCAAAAAAAAAAAAAAGAGGGAGAGAAAGAAATTCTATTAGTTACAAACTGATTTAAAAAAAAAAAAACTATTACAAGAAGAACAAAATAATTACAGAAAATGTTACACATGTTACAATGAGCTCTCTTATTATCAGGTCTTGGATGGATGCTTTTACTACTTAGAAACTGAATTACAAGTCTTGGCAACTGGAAACCACTAGGGGAAAAAAGAAAACAAAACTCTTGACAAGTGGAGAGTGTTGATAAACTAAAATTTCAAATGAAACAATATTTTGAAGAGTCTGGGTGGCTCAGTGGGTTAAGCCTCCAATTCTTGGTTTTGGCTCAGGTCATGATCTCATGGTTCAATGGTTCAAGCGTTGCATCAGAATCTATACTGACACTGCAGGGTCTGCTTAGGACTCTCTCTCTCTTCCTTTCTCTGCTCCTCCCACTCTCTCTCTCTCTCTCTCTCAAAATAAATAAATAAACTTAAAGAATCAAAAAAAAATTAAGCAACATTTTAAGGGGGAAAACATCTTTAATTAAATTATTTGATAAAAACTTAAAAATCAACCAACCTCCTACCCCCAAACTCTATCTTGGAAAATAAAGCCAGTTTAATCAAGAGTTGCTCTGATAATTGAAATGTCCAAAAATATAAGGATCATTATTTTAAAGATAAATTTAATGTTCAAGACAGTAGATCTATAAAAGTATTTTTTTTTCCAAATTGGAATATTCTGTTTTATTCAGTGTGTACAAATTCTATGAGAACTTTTTTTTTTTTTTTTTGTATTTTCACTTCACTGAATTAAACAACGTACATGTATTGTGGGCTAAACACTGCTGTATAGATTCAGGGTCTCCATTTGGGTTCCTAGTATCAATGCTGAAGGATCATCTAAGGACTTAATATTTAATTCTTTTTAAAAAAAATTTTTTTTAATGTTTATTTATTTTTGAGACAGAGACAGCATGAGCGGAGGAGGGTAGAGAGAGAGAGAGGGAGACACAGAATCCAAAGCAGGCTCCAGGCTCTGAGCTGTCAGCACAGAGCCTGATGTGGGGCTTGAACTCACAAGCTGTGAGATCATGACCTGAGCTGAAGTTGGACGCCCAACCGACTGAGCCACCCAGGTGCCCCAATATTTAATTCTTAATGTTCTTTGTCCAGTCTAATGTCCAAACAGCATTTGTGTCAAAGTAGTCATTAAGATGAATTTCATTTGCTAGTTTTTTTAAGTAATCTTTTAAAA
Organism: Panthera uncia; assembly: GCF_023721935.1. NCBI lineage: Eukaryota > Metazoa > Chordata > Mammalia > Carnivora > Felidae > Panthera > Panthera uncia. The sequence continues at coordinate 71,358,789 of NW_026057580.1, read as the reverse complement.
TTATTTTTTATTTATTTTGAGAGAGAGAGAGAGAGAGAGAGAGAGAGAGTATGAGCAGAGGAGGGGCAGAGAGAGAGGGAGAGAGAGAGAATCCCAAGCAGGCTCTGCATCGTTAGCACAGAGCCTGACGTGGGGCTCGAACCCACAAACCCTGAGATCATGACCTGAGCCAAAAGCAAGAGTTGGGTACTTAAACCGACTGACCCACCAAGACATCCCTCTTTATTATTATTATTTTTAAATGTTTATTTATTTTTGAGAGAGACAGAGACAGAATGCGAGTGGGGGAGGGGCAGAGAGAGAGGGAGACACAGAATCTGAAGAAGCTCCAGGCTCCGAGCTGTCAGCACAGAGCCTGATGGGGGGCTCGAACTCACAAGCTGTGAGATCGTGACCTAAGCTGAAGTCCGACACTCAACCGACTGAGCCACCCAGGCGCCCCAAGACATCCCTCTTTTGCCAGCTATGGCATTCTGCCATAATGACAGAAATGTTCTTAAATTAGTCAAGAAATTGAGATTTTGATTGGACACCATAAAAGTAAAATTGAGCACTCGTTGTTACAGAGTAATGAAGAAAATAATAGGAGGTGACTTATTACATAAATAAACTCTTTTGGCTATGTGGAGGCAAAATGATATCATGGAATGCCAGGCAAAAGATGGTTTTACCATAACTGATTAGAGGGAAGGAATGGGAGTTTCAGGCCTTCCCTTGGCAAATAGGACAGATGTTCAAGTGAAAAGAGCAGCAGAGGCAGGCAGCGCCGTATTCATGAGGTTCAGACTGTGAGGAAATGTCCCCTGCGGATCTTTCTTGCTTGTGTTTGACAAGGAAACTTGTAAAAGTTCAGTAGCAATACATGCAGAAGCAAATGTAAGTGCAAGATTGAAAACTTCATTGATATTATTTCCTCTACTTATTTTATTTTGGCATTCCCTGTTGAATTTTGTTGATAATGGATTAAGGGTAAAGGTAAGTTCATCATCAAAATTTTCCCTTTTGAAGGTGACTATGCAATACTGAAGCTTGAGGAAGACCGATGGGAGTTCAACCGAATTTAGACTTGCTCGGGAACAAACTGTCAAAGTTATTTGGAGTAAATAAGCAACCTGGATCCCAGCCCCTTCCTTTCCTTCCTTCGTTCCTTTGTTCTTGGCTTCCTCATTCCCCCTCCCTACTTCCCTCCCTTCTTCCCTCTCTCTCCATCTTCCTCTCTCCTCCTGTCTTTTCTTTCTCGCTTTCCCACCCTTTTGTCCTGAAGCCGAGAAGAGCAAGCTAACACCCAGTTGTAAGTTCTGGATAATCAAGATGTTATTCTTCAAACGGAGAGAATTTCTAACACAAAGGTAAACGTTCTTTTTCTTTTTCTTTGGGTGTTTAAGTATTAAAAATGATTTGAGTTTCAGGGCATATGGGCCACTTTGGTTTTTTTTTTTTTTTTTTTTTTTTTTTTTTTTTCTACTGATTTACTCAGATTCTGCTCATGTAAAGACTCAGAGAGTTGATATAAAATTAGAATTCATTGCTCTTCAGGGGCGCCTGGGTGGCTCAGTCGGTTGGGGCATCCGACTTCGGCTCAGGCCATGATCTCGTGGTCCCTGAGTTCGGGCCTCGCGTCGGGTTCTGTGCTGACAGTTCCGAGCCTGGAACCTGCTTCAGATTCTGTGTCTCCCTCTCTCTCTTCCCCTCCCCCACTCTCTCTCTCTCTCTTTCAAAAATAAATAAACATTAACGAAAAATAATAAAAAATTAAGTTCAGTTCAGTAAATAATATTTGGGAACAAATACCCCGTGCACAAGACACTACCCTAAGTCCTGGGGGTAAAAAGATAAATTGGATGTTACCTCAGTGCTGGGGGACTTAGAATCCTGTGTGGAACACGAGCAGGGAAACGAGAAGGCGAAAGTATTTTCCAAACTTTCAAACATACATTTGTACATTTTGGGCTAATTTACTATTGTTTTTTTGCTACTTTTCATAAAAGCTTTCTGGCATTTTTTTTTTTTTTACCTAGAGTTTTGAGCTTATGAAAGAGATATTTCTAATTTTCTGATTTCACAATGCAAGAGGAGAGGCATCATTATTATGCATATTTTTTTTTTTTTTGCAAGATGAAAATATCCTCAAGCTGGGACTAGTGGATAATAGTGAAAGTAAAATAAGTAAAAAGGGAAACACTGGTGAAAGAGGGATGAACCTCACATAGACACATTAGCGAGTGCTGAATGACAAATGATAACAGTGTTGGGTCGCTTTCAGTGACAGTGGCAGGGGGTCGAAATGAGAAGCCCAGATAGCCATGGGTGGTGTGGGTCATTAAGGAGATTTTCCTGGAGCTTTTTTAAATCTTTGCATTAAAAATAAATACATAAACCCAAATAGTGCAGATTTAAGAGAGAGAGAGAGAGAAGCTATAAACCTTAAAATTACATGGTCCTTAATTACTTTGCTTTGGTTTAAAAAAACGCTCAATATTAGTGGAAGGAGGACTATTTAAGTCATGCTTAAGAAAACAGGACACATAACTTAGGAAAACAGCTAGCTATTTGGAGCCAAAAAACAAACAAAACAAACGAACAATCAAAAAAATTACCTTCCTGAGATGTCTCCTTATGCAATAACATGTGAATAAGGGCAAGAATATTTGGGACGTGGGCAGTAGAATGATGGTGGTGAGCCAAGAATGTCCTCTTTAGACCTGAGTTCATAAAGTACGTCTTGATGAATGCTGTCATGTATCAAGTATCATGGGGAAGAAGTCTGTGATCAAATAAGTTTGAAGGACATTGGAATAAATAAAGCTAAACAGACTTGTTTACTGTAGGATTTACTTGAGACTTTAATATGCTCATGTGCCCTGTAACCGGTCAGGAGGGGGCTATGGTACCAACGTCCCCAAATGCATTCAACTATGGAATGCTTTTAAAAGGACTCACAGGGGAAAGAGGTCCCTGGGACAGTTTTAGAAAATTCTACGTTACTATTGAGCATGTGGAAAACCGATTTACTGCCCTTCATTTTAAGAGAAAAGAAATGAAGGCAAATTAATTAGCTACTGCGTCTAACATGGAGTTAGGTATGTTATCATGATAGGTACTGTCTCATTTATCGTGATCTTTGTAATGTGTTATTACTCTTCCTCCGCAGTGTACCCTGCCCCCCTTCCCAATTGGTAGATTAGGAAACTGAGGAACCGAGAGGATAAATATAGGGTCCCTGTAAACTGATGAGATTTAAGCAGGGATTAGAATTTACAGTGTTTTTTTTAAGTTTGAATTTTGGAAAACGTGAATTACAACTGAAATGAGTCAAATAAGAAATAGATTGAATCACAGGGTCGATTCAGGATTGCTGAGCACCTAGATGGGAAGGTCTAGCCTCACAGGTGATAGAGAAGATGTGGCCCCTTCTTAGGGACTGAAAATTTGGTGGCAGAGGCAGACCCATGAACAAGTAATTTCAATGCTATACAGCAGGTGATTAAAAGGGGAACACACATCTCTTTGCCTTTGTTCATGGTATTATCTCTCCTCGAAGTACAGTAAACCAGAGCTCTCATCACACCCTTTCACACACATATCAGAGGTTGTAAGATTGAATTCCAATGCGTGTTCCCCGGGGAACATTTTCTAAGCACCTTCCTCCTTCCTACTTTGAATTAATTGTTCTTGTCACTGCGTTCCCATAGCACTTTTCCTTTCCTCCATCAAAGTGTGATTTGGGGTGTATCTGTCTGTTTATCTTCCTTGTAGATTGGGAGCTCGTTGAGGGATGATGTTGTGTTAGACATTCTTATAACCACCACTATCCCAAACAGTGCTTTGCTTGAATATAGCAGGCCCTCAACAAATGTGTTTGTTCATTACTTGGTTGTTTTTGAAGTAGCTTTTTCAAGTTAAGTTTTACCATTGTATAAAACTCATTAATCACCTAAACTATAGCATCAAGAAAATTTTTACAGGCAAAAAAGGATAGAATGTTCTTCCTATATAATTTAATTTATTATTTTATTTTGTATTATTATTTTTTTTTTTTACCTCCTTCTGTTTTCTTGTTAAGTCATAGAATATGAGGACAAGTAAGAAGAAATGGGGCATGGACTATCGAGCTCGTTACAAAACCCACAAGAATTCTCATGAACTAATAGTCCAGTTTGATTGCCAAGCAATTTTAGCAATTACAGAGAGAAAACGTAGACTAAAAGGAAGTCCCTTGCAGCATCTTTAGGACCAGTCCTTTTTGAAATCTTGAGTTGTAGACAAGTCCCAGGGAAAAATAAGATCTATTTTAATCAGTAATAATTAAATCAGCAAGAATAAAAATATTTGTTTCAGTCAAATCTTGTCCAGACTTTATGGATTTTGCAAGAGATTTAAATGTATGAAAGGACCTTTTTTTAATCTGTTTATCATTTGAGATTAGTTGATTATTTAAAGGGAAAAAAAGAGTTGAAGTGGGGAATTCTAACAATAATACACATGACTCTTACCTACTTAGGGTGATGGGAAGCCTATTTATTTGGGGTTCATACATGATCAAACCTACCAAATACAAAACAAGTTTAAAAATGTAAACATGTAGCCTCATGGTTTTAGCCTTTCAAAATAGGGGGTATAAACAAGTAGATGTCTCAGGGAAAGTACAGGAATAAATACACACACAACCAATTTTCTTTCAAAGAAAACATTTAGGGACTGGAAAGGTTTGTCAAACCTGTAACCATTTTGGATTTACTCAAGCCAGATTTTAAGTGGAGATAATCTCTGAAAGAATTAGTTAGAGCAGGAGTGAGCACATTTTTTCTGGGAAGAGTCAGCCAGTAGACCCAGGCTTTGTCGACACCACGATCTTTATAGCAAACTATTTAAGTCTGTCATTGCAGGGCAAAAACAGCCATAGATCATGCATAAATGAATGCACCTGGCTGTATGCAATAAAACTTTATTTACCAGAGCAGGCAGTGGGCCTGATCTAAAGCACCGATACTGCTATGCATCAAGATTCCTTGTGGGAAGTTACTGAATGTAGGGGTAGACATCTATGGTTCTGGATGCCCAGAACAGCAGTCTCCTTCTTCAGAGAAATGCTCACTGCGCACTCACACCGTGAGGGAGGAGCTTGGGCTTGTATTCTCTCGTTTGATTGAGAGTCTTCTTTTCCCGAGTCAACTCTTTTCTTTCATTGAGTCAATAAATTTGTATTTGGCCTATGCTGATGGGAGCTGTATTTCTGTTTCTTGCTGCTATAAGGGTCTTGTCCACCCAGATGAGTAGGCACCAACTTCTGGAGCCGGAGATGAGGCTGGAAAGAGCGGGGTGGATAGCAGTTACTTCTTGGGTTAGCTGCACTCCAAGGTGAAGCCCTCAGACATCTTTCTGGGGGAGGTTTCCTGAGGTTGCACAGCTGGTTAAAGCAGGGATTCTCCCCCAGAGAGGTGACTGTAGACGAGGAATCATCTGTCCCTTGTAGACTCCTCCGAAGAGCTTTCCAGGTAATGCCACTCTCGGGGAGCTATCTGGCATGCTTGCCCAACATATAGACCACAGGTTGTAAACTTGATCACTTCTCCATGCTGTGCTGGAATTTACACTGGCTTGGCTAGTCTCCAAGTGTCATAAACATTCTAATCCCTCTGGAAAGCTTTTGTAAAGAAGAATATTTTGCTTCTCATAGTAATCATTGGTCCTCTTGCACAATCCTGAGCAGCACGGTCTTTGGGAAAATTTCAGCAAAAATGAGCAGGGACCACCTCAGAAGGGCCTGTTTCCTCCTGTCACTTGAATCATGGTCTGCTCCTACCTGCTGTGAGTCCTTCCCATCCTCTCTCCTCTGGCAGGTGTATTTCTATTTAAGGTGAAGCTTTGAGTAATTGCAACTGCTCCATGATTTCAGGGGAAGACTGTGCCTGCCTTATGATGAGGTGGACCCCCAAATGGGATCTTCTTGGTCAACATTCACCCATTCCTAAGTGCACACAGCTCAGCACACTGTGTGTTTATTGAAACGACTCTGTGGTTTGTCAAACTGCAGTTAAGTTGATGTTAACTATTTTACTGGGCACTCCCACTGAAAACAAAAACTGTGGGCTGATGGCACAGCAGCAAGTGACTAATACCCATCCATCATGAGGGTAACTAAAGGCAAGTCAAAATACAAGCTGGAAAGAGCTCTAATTATTTGTAGGTCTTCCTGTATGATTATTCAAACGTGTTCCAGTTAATGAGATCTGTCAATGCTGATTGGGTTAGTGGTTAAAATAATAAAAAGTTGACCGATCTGCTTCATTGAACCTGAATATGAATTGTGCCAGGCAATAATAGATGGTGATTGGCTAGGTGACGTCCAGTGTGAGTATTAAGATAAGCTTTTTATTTGATCCTTCCAACAATCCTTTGAGGCAGATACGGACCCCATTTTGCACTGAGGAAAATGAAGCCTTCTTGAAAGGTCAGATAACAAGTTCTTGGTCGTACCGGTGACAAAGGATACAGCTGGAACCAAACTCTGTGGAAGGACCAGAAGCAATCCTTATTACCTGACAAGAATAGAGGGATCCTCAACTTACTGACCTTTTTGGTGGGGACCAGGGTTATTCTGTCCTCATGAATTTTACATCTTTGCTGAATGCACTTGCAAATACACAATACAGACTGAGAATCCTAATCAATGTTTTATCCTCTAGAGCAGCAGATATTAATCAGGGGCAATTTCCTACACCTCCTCCCTCTCAGGGGCGTTTGGAAATGCCTGGAGACATTTCTGGTTGTCACTGCAGGGTGGGAGCTGCTACTGGCATCTTGTGGATAGAGACCAGGGTGGCCGGTTGCTGCTAAACATCCTACAATGCACAGGACGGTCTTCTCTCAATGAAGAATTAGCTTCCTCAAGTGTCAATAGCACTAGTTTGAGAAACTCTAGTCTAGATGCTCTGGAAACTAATAATAAACCCCTGCAAATATTGAGAATTTAGACAAGCAGTGCTATACATCTCATCTTCGCAGAGAATTTTGTCATGTCTCCAGCAGCTCTCACTTATCAGCCTCTTTAGTATATGTCTTCAGCAGGGCTGGTCTGGGATGTCGCTGAATATTATAGAAAAGGTAGACTGATATTCAAGTGGTGACCCAATGTTTCAGAGAAGAGAACTTTGGCACCTATGTTCTTTGTTTCTTATTCTGCGTCCCTTGGCAGCCATGTTCTTTTTTTTTTTTTTCATCCCTAAACTGAACACTTTTTCCAAAAGATGGCAACTTCTAAAACTATGCCTCTTCTTTTGAAACACAGCATTTGATTGTTTAAGTGTTCCGTGTAGCCTGCGTTCCAAACACAGGACTTTTCACATTTGTTTCCCATCATTTTTGACAATTAGGCTCCCTTATTTCGATAAACATCTCACTCTTAAAGAGTAGCTCTTAAGTACCATTTCCCATGAACATGCATTTCACATTTTTCTTTGCAAAATGTTTTTCCAAATGTTTAACTCTGTGGGCAAACCTACAGGGTAGACAAAAAACAAAAAAAAAATTAAAAAAGATGTTTTGAGAATTGAAAGTCTTCTCTAAGGTCTTACTGCTAATTCTTTAGTTTCCACATTAAGGAAAGCTCTGAAAATAGTCCTGACTTAACACTGGGGAAACAGCTTCCCTTCAATGCAGGCTAATAGCATTCTTGTTAGTAATTATCCAGGCAATAGAATATTCTAAACTATTCCCACACAAACTTGAGTTTGATAGCCTTCCACTATATTAACAGTTTCAGCAATTAAAGAAAAAATAAGAAAAAAGTTAAAATAATTAACTATAAATTTTATTAGAAACAAGTAAATGATGACTGGGGTACCGTTCCCTTTAGCTACTGATAAATTTAATTAAACAACATAATTTCTGAGTCCTGGAAAAATGTGGAAATGGCTGGCTATTTTAATTGTGTTTTAAAGGTCATGTCTGGGATGGCCCCTAGAGAGTATGAAATTACCATTTTAGGGGCACTCCAACATTGGTGTTTGAGAGACTGCTTCTAAAGCAGAAGGGAATTGGTTTACCAAGAGACAAATACCATTGATCCACATGCAGACAATGCAGTCTAACCACCTCATCCTAACATCACCAAGATCAGACGAAATCAGACCTTGAGTCTTTCCCCTTCCTAGGTCTTCACTGTCCCCATCTTAGAGGTGACATTTTATTTATATTCCTTTCCAAAAGAAAGGAATTCCAGCATTCGAAATATTATGTTAACTTGATCTCATTATGAATGTGCACACAGAACAATACTTGCCTAGGGCCTTGCCCCACCCCGAGTTGGCCCTGACAATAACAAACGAAGGAAATGCCTTTAAGCTTTTAAGTTTAGGAGACTGGTTTAGACTGAGCGATAATCTTTGGCCCCATTGCCCTGACAGCTGAGAAACAAGGGTCCTATATTTACGTTGGTTTCCTCACTAAATCAAGGTTGTAGGTACATGTGTAAGGGTGTGTGTGTCTATGCAATGTACAATAACTATGTGGCTTACCCCCTCCTCCCCTGTCCCTTCTCCTCCCCCCCCTTCCTCCTTCTCTCCCTTCTCCTCCTCCCCTTCCTCCTTCTTCTTCCCTTCCTCCTCCCCCTCCTCATTCCACTTCTTCTCCTCTTCTTCTTTCCCCTTGTTTTTGCTCTTGTTCACGTTCCTCATCCTCTTCCTCTTCTTCTACTTCCGTTCATCGGCAACCAAAATGAGGAGATTTCAAGATAGATCTAATCCTTACCTCCAACACAGTGTGAATTTTATGAAGAGGTATTTTATAGTCTGGATTTCTTGGTTTGTGATTTTATTGGCTTGAACAGCAGGCTGCTCCTCCCTGGAGAAATTAAGTCTTCAGACTTCTGGTTGGCAAAGTCTTTGAGTCCCTCTGCTGTGCTCCCCTTGGGGGATGGAAACGTCTCAGGTTGGTCCACAATGACTTCTCTCACTGAGCAATGTACTACTGTTCCAGGGGAAACTGCCAATTGGCAACCAGACATGAGTGGTCTGGACAATTAGCAGGCTTCTGTTCAGTCCTTGGTCTTATTGACTGCAAAGCAAGCATGTCACTTGGATGAGATAGGAATTCAGGCATGTGAAGTAACTGGCCAGGATCCAGTGACAACACCAAAGGTGGCTGGGGGCAGTGTTTTAGTTCCCTACCCCAATCTCCATAACATACCCTCCAAACATACCAAATGCTTAACAATCTAAATCAAAACATTTGCATGCGAAAACAGTGAACTTGTTCTGCATGCAAATTCACGACAAACATGTAGTCCTCCTCTTCCAAAATGGATTTTTGCCCGTAAGCCCTTTTTATATAGTAATTCTGAAGCCACTCAGGACAATAGCTGAGAAGGGAATATTTTCCAGATTAAAAAAGGAAAAAGAATTGTGGTTGTTAAGCTTGTTCACCGGTATCTCCTTAGTCATATTCAGCCTCCTTGGATCATGTAGCTCCTGAACAAAAGTGTTTCCAAGCACAAAAAGTCTACAGAAGTCTTACAGTTTTGAGGGTTATAGGAAGCTGAGCAAACACTCTGACTAGAGGCGTCTTGGATAACTAGAAGAGACATTCAGGATTAAACTAGATTATTAACAGATGGTTGGTGAGCATGTAGAAAAAGAAGCCGTGATTGTTGAGAAATTCCATGGGTTCATTGAAAACAAATCCTACCAAAGAAATACCATTTCCTATTTAAATGAGCTTTGTGGAGTGGTAGATAGAAAAAAATGCTACAGGTACAGTGTTTTGTTTCAGTAGGACATTTGATAGAGTTTGCATTGAGGTGGTTATTGTATAATAAAACAATCATTGGATTGTCAGAAAACTGATGCAACTCTCCTACTTATCAGTTCTATAAACTTTCATGAGTACATAGCTTTTCTGAAGCTACATTTCTTCATCTCTAAAATAAGTACATTTATGTATGTATTTTCAATCTCATTCCAAAATTACTGGCTTCTTGAGAACAAAATTAAGAACCATGGCTTGGGGAAAAAAAAAAAAGAACTATGACTTGGATGAAACTCTGTTTAGATAGATTCATGGTAAGATTAAAAAAAATTGGGCTTATGTCAATTATACCTCAATTAAAAAATTATAATAATTAGGCTCAAAGACTGTTGGTCAATAGATCCATGTCAACTTTATATAAAGGTCCTACTAGATGCCCCACACAACTCTAAATTCTACCCTTCTCCACATATTATCAATACATGTTGTGGAAATATAGAAGTGATAATTCTAAATGTTTTACATAAGTATGGGAAGACAGTTTCCAATTATAGAATCAAATCATCAAAATATTTTACATCTGTAAAACTAAGCTAAAACACAATACCAGGTTCATTGTGCGTAAACGTATTATTATGCACAGACATGATCATAAAAATATAAATTATCAGTAACATTATTACAAGATGGGAGGTGACTATAATAGCAGTTCAAGAAAAAAACACGGAGGGATTTAATTGACTATAAGCCAAATGAGAGAAAAACTCAGACGATTTTTGGCGTTCCTTTCTTCCTCCACTTGTGCAAATATTTCACTTATTTTAATTAAACAAACACTCACTGAATTTTCTCAGTCCCTGACCTTGCAGGACTCACACTTGGGAGGAATTATGCTACAATGTATGGCCATTGTCCCATATCCATGTTGTAATAAAGATATGCAAAATGGACTATTAGAGCTGAGAAAAGGACATGAGTGAGACTTTTTGCAGATGGATATATGTATGTTTGGGTGTAAATGTACCTATGTAGGTCAATGGAAGCTATAGAGGCAGGTTATGCTGAGTTGGGTCCTGAGGAATTAATTGGAGTTATCTAGTTGGACAACATGGGGAAAGACATCTCAGATAAAGGAGATAATGGCATGAAAGTGCAGGCACATTTTAGAGTATTTAAACTTTCATATGGTCAAAGCACAGATATGTGTGCTATCTCTAAGGCAGGTTACAAAAAGCTTTTAATATAACAAATGTTTGAACTTCATCTTGTAGGTGATGAGGAAATCATCACAGATTTCAAACTGGTGGCATCACTGGATTTATGTTTGATAAAAACAACTGTACAGGCTCAGTGCTGCACTGACTGAAGTAGGGAAACACGTCAAGAAGTAGGTTAGTCGAGAGTCTTTCTTTGGTTGCAAGGCATAGAAATCGAGCTTGATCTAGTTTGAACATAATAGAGAACTGATTGGATTCTATACCCAAGGGTAGATGTAAACTGGCCTTAACAATGACTCGATAAGAATCAGTGCCCTGAGTGTCGGTTGAATGTTCTATCTCATGGTTTTATTTCTATTTATGTTAGCTTCCTTTTCTCAGAACATTCTTTATTCAGCTTAATCTGTGACTATAGACAGCTGTCTTGCCAGAGAGTTTCAAAAATCTTGTGTAAGGTCTCTGTGGGTTGGGTTTGGGTCATGTGCTCACCCATGGAAAAATCAGTGAGGCCACAGGTTGGGATGCTGACAGTTTTGGGGCTCACCTGCCTATCCAATACCTAGTTTCAACTTCTTATTTGATGACAGAACCCTGAGTCTGTTAGGGGCGTAGTGAGCCCCAAATCATGCAACCGATCATTAGTTTAAGCCAAGCATTACAATCTCATTCTGTGTTTTTTTCTTTTTTCTGTTTGCCACTGGAGATATTCCAATGAGATTCCTGTACTGTAAGAGTTTCTAAAAACCTATTGGCTCTCTTGATGAAAGGGATTGGGCAGGATAGGGATCCATTTTCCTTCTGCTTTTCTTCTTGCCCTTAGAATAGATATAATGCTTTGAGCCGTAGTAGCCAACTAGTGACCACGAATTGCAATGTATGTGGAAATGTCAGGGGAATTGCAAAGACTATAGTTCTTAATTTTTTGAGGCACCGTTGCTAATGTGAGCAACCGCCTACCTCCAGCATTCTTATTATGTGAGAAAAACAAACTCTATTTGCTTAAGCTACTATTAAACAATTTTGGTTACTTGCAGCCAGATACCTTTCTACGTGTTACGCAGTGCTTCTAGTCAAATATGGTGGCCATGGAAGTAAGGTCAAGCAAGAAATTGGCAGCAACTATTCAGAACACGTATACAACAGCACGGGACCCATTTACTCCAATGGAGAAAGGGAGTGTATCATGGAAAAGTCGCCGTGGGAATCACTGCAAGTGGGGCAGAAGCCCCAATTTGAATTCGCTACAAGGATATTTGGAAGAATGGCTGCCTTAACTCAGCCATAGGATCTGGACAAGGACAGAGGAAATGGGGTTGGAGAGAAAAGGGAGTTTCTGAGAGGCGTGCACAAGGGAAAATCAAAGGGACTTATTGCAGTGTAGGTGTCTAGAGGGTTAGCATTAAAGGACACATGTAAGTAGAGGACAGCGGTGACTAAAAGCCATAAACAGGTGACATTTTCATCAGCAGTGATAGATGCAAAGTATCAAATTCAAAGACTGTTAAACAACCTGCCATCTCTCTCTTTCTTTCATTGTTATCTGTCATCTAGCTAGCTAGATATCAAGTTACTTATCTCTCCACCAAATCTCACTTTTAACAAGAGAGAAGCCATTCACAAAGAAGTGTACATTATTGCAAGAAAAGATAAGTGCAAGATAAATAAAAATTGAAGCAAAGGGAAAGTGAACACAGAACAATACAAGGAACTGTGCACAAAATGTGCCTGACATGAGGTCTTCTACACATGCTTGGGTAGACCAGTAGGAGTAGTTGAATAAGGTATGGTGAGGAGGGATTCATAAATAATGACATGTATTCTATCAGCTAGCTACGATAAGAATCACTTATGATGGACATAATATCCACGTAGTCAAAGTAGACTAGATATCTAGAAGAAGCACCACTATTCCTTATATGCAACCAGGGGGTTTCTCCCAGGCCTCCCCAGAAAGGCTTTCATGCAAATATACTTACTGTAAATCTGGAGACAGATTTTATAGAAGTGTTTATTATAATATTCCTCAGTATGGGATGATGGCCCAGTATCAAGTGCAGTTCAATATAAGCTGACCTTTGGGTTTGGAGCCGGGTAGGCCAACAGTTCTATGCTACTCTATGATGGTCAAGTATGTCTGAGAAGCTATGTTCAGTCATGGGACATACTTTATCGAAGAAAATTATCATTTACAAAGAACCCTGTGCATACTATATTTTTTATAGATGCTTGCGGAATTAATAAATGTTTGAATGAACGTTGGTAGGGACAGGGTTATATTTCACTCGTGTAAGAGAGGCTGTTATTTATTTATTTTTTTCCCTCTCCATGCAATTGTATGTCAGTTGTCTACCTTTAGGGTTAAACCATGAGTTCCACGTGAGCAGGAATTTTGTCTTGTTTGTCTTTGTAGCCCCAATCATGTCCGGTATAGGAAGGCAGTCAGATAATAGTTTGTTGAAGAAATAAATGACTGAGTAAGCACACCGCAGATTCACACACAGAACTGTGTATGCGAGAGACTGATCTATAATTTTATCTCAGTATAGTTTCATCTCAGGGTAAGGCAGAGACGTAAAATAATCCTAAAGTTTTGAGGCAAGGTATTTGTCATGGAAAAACCACCGGGAAGAAATGTTTAAAGGGCATTTGTGTTTATTCTTGTGGCATAGAGAACTCCCTTCTCTCTGGTGCAGTAAACAGGGCTCAGCAGCCTATATTCTTTCACTGCCTTTCATACTGTTATTAGGGCAGCTGCGTTGTTGAGCTCCAACAAGCTGTCTGCTTGCGTACTGGGGTAGAGGATGTTTATTTGGTGCCGGTGTTAGAGGGGAAGGCGCACATCCAATTTCCTCGTCACCTTTGATTACTGATCCTCCAGGGGGACGATTTTATGAAAAGTGAGAAAACATTGCATTTTCCAAATCCTTCAATTTCCACATCCTCCAACTTGTTCTCCATCTTTAGAGACAGCACACACTTGTGGTTGAAAGCCTCGGCTCCGGAGCCCCAGGATCAGAGTTCAACTTTTGGCCGCACCACTTATGTATCGTGTGGCACTGGGCCCACTACTTAACCGTTTGTGCCTCAGTGTTTTCATCAGTAAAGGAGAAATAATAATAATACTACCTACATCAAAGAGGTGTTGGGAGGATTAAATAATTCATGCAAAGCAGTTAAAAGTGACTGCCACATAGTACTCAAGAGATGTTAGCTGATATTATTATTGTTCACTGATGCTTTCTTGCTGTTGGTTTTTGCCATGTTTCATATAAAAATATTTATAGTTAAGAATAAAATATGTGTGGCGATATGTGAGAATATTTATAGTTAAGAATAAAATATGTGTGACGATATGTGAGAATATCGTCACATATCTAGTATGCTCAAAATATTACTAGCCTATACAAGGAATATTAACATTGCCCTCTAAGACCTTATGATCTACTTACTGAGGCAAAGTACAGAACTCACGAGAAATAGGAACACGTACAAATAGGAGTAGGAACATGTACAACAATACAAACACCACCACGTGGTGGTAACTTACCATTTGGCAAATCACGTGCATATGTATATGGACAATAGGTTTTATTTTTTCTTCCTCTTTTTTTTTAATATGAAATTTATTGTCAGATTGGTTTCCATGCAATACCCAGTGCTCATCCCGACAGGTGCCCTCCTCAGTTGGACAATAGGTTTAAAAAATACATGTTTACTGAATGAATTTGTGAAAAAAGTTGGTAACATTTTTCATTTTGATATTTCTTTATACTATATGCTGGGAGAGGGGGCAACTTAAAACAAAATGCAAATGTAGGGTGCCTGGGTAGCTTAGTCAGTTAAGTGCCTCACTTCGGCTCAGGTCATGAGCTCACGGTTCATGAGTTCGAGTGCCACGTTGGGCTCTCTGCTGTCAGTACAGAGCCTGCTTCAGATCCTCCCCTCGCCCCTCCCCCACTTTCTCTCTCTCTCTCTCTTTCTCTGTCTCTCTCAAAATAAGTAAACTTAAAGAAGAAAAGAAAATGCAAATATGAAAAGCAGAATAGGCAGAGATCATGGTAGTCCTGAAGTCTCCAAAGGTATGAAAAATTACAGATTATGTGGGCCATTAATAAATGAGTAAAACACAAAGCAGGCTTCTAGCATTTGTGAAGCATTACTCTTGGAAACAGATAGGATGAAAATGTGGTATGAGTTTATGAGGAGTTTATGTACGTATCTGATCCTGGGCCAGGAACAGATTCCAAGCATATCCACAGAGTTGGTCGCACATGTGAATGTCCTGGAAAACCTAGCCATAATTCTATTTCCCCAAGTTGCTCAGCCCCTGACTGAAATGTTCTTGGAAACATAAATATGCAGGAGAAATCAGGACGGCTTATGTGATTGTTTTTTTTTTACAGAGGAATGTTTTAATCTTTGTAGCAAATAAGGTTAGGATTCCCCAAGATTTGTTCACCATATTCTGATTAAAATTCTAATAATCTTAAGAATCATTTACCTCTCCACTAAAGCAATTTAATAGCTCCCAACTTGCACAAAATTACAGTCTGTTTTACACACAAAGGAAACAGAAAGAAAATGGAAAGTACGAGGCATTAAGAGAGTTAAACTGGAAAAGCCTAACCACAAAATTCCAAGTATTTTAATAGATATTCTTGGTTTTCCCTGGGCTTTAAGGAAAATTTGCTACTTTTGCAATTGAAATCACATTGGTTTGTAAAGGCTAGTCTAGTGAGAAACGGAGGTTCATAAAATCTTTAGGTGAGAGGAAGCTTTTGAAATTCCACCTGCACGGAAATCTTTCCCGCTGAAGGTTGTTTACCCAGTTTCCTAGCTGAGTCCTTCCAGTGATAAGTACCTTGTTAGTGCACAAGTCAGTTCATTCTATTGTTGAAGACATCAGATGGCAAAAAAAATGTTCTTCCTTATATAATTCAAATGCCATTCACGTTTTCAGCCTCTGAAAATTTGTAAAATTATGTTTCCATGAAAACCCAAATTGTGCTGACTTTGAGTCCCTATGGGCCCTTGTAAGAAATTGAGTTTATGTTCTAGAACACTTCCCAGGATTGGGTTTGGTTTTGTTTTGTTGTTTGTTTTTTGTTTGTTTGTTTGTTTGTTTGATTCCTCCAGGATGTTGCTTCACATGTGACCTCAGTTCCAGCCCAGTTCTCACACTCTGGTCCTGTTATCAATCTGCCATGCTACTGGCTTGAACCCAGATGGTCCTTATAAGGTGGCCATCGCTCGGCTGGACACAGCTGGCTGTCACTGATGGTTACTAATTTGGGACTACAATTCTTCCTTTGGTTATCCATCCCAGGCGTAGAGCAAAATCTTTATGTAATTCTCTATAGCACCAGCTGTAACTTTCATTAAGATTTATCAAAGACTTGGGATTATTTGCTATTTGTTTGTCCTTGAAGACTATAAACCATGGAGCTCTCAAAACACACACCTTATATAATCCCTGGTTTTCTTACGGCAGACACAATTCACGGTCCAAGCGTCCTGGGGTCCAAGATTCACCAGGCCAAGGAAGAGAAAGACATTTACCCTCACACCGATCTCAGGTCTACATAACTCTATCCCCTAACCTACTTTTTTCTGGGTAATTAACCTTGAGATTCAAGAGCAATTATGTTAATATGTAATGACCCAATGTCGGTAATTTCCCTGAAGTGTGGGTTTTCCAGTTTCAGGAAATATTAAGTAAAGGCCCTTCTATCAGGAAAGGTTCTTGCAGGAACTAACAGAAAACAACTGTGGTTAACTTAAACAGAAGAGAAATGTGTTGGAAGGAGTGTAGATGGCTCCCGAATTCAGGCTCGGAAGACAGATAGCGACCTGTAGTGGTTAGGCTGAAGAACAGCTCACGTCCAGTCGCAGCTGGGCCAAGAAGGTGGCCCTGGCAGAGCCACCTCTGGACACTTGTGTCAACTGTCACTGCCAGACTCTCTATTCCTTTTACCTTTGGACCCGAAACTAGTGTTGTGTAATAGAAATTTCCACAACAATGAAAGTGTATCTTTACTGTCAACAAGTAGCCACTAGCCACATGTGGCTATTGAGCATTTGAAGTGTATCTGAAGAACTGAATTTTTACCCTTATTTAATTTTTATTAAAATGAATTTAAGGAGCACCTGAGTAGCTCAGTCAGTGAAGCGTCTGACTCTTGATTTCACCTCGGGTCATGATCCCACGATTTGTGAGTTTCAGCCCCACATTGGGCTCTAGGCTGGCAGTGTGGAGCCTGCTTGGGATTCTCTCTCTCTCTCTCTCTCTCTCTCTGCCCCTCCTCCCCCTCAAAATAAATAAATAAACATTTAAAAGTATAGAATAAAATGAATTTAAATAGGCACATGTGACTATTAGTTACCATATTGGATTGCAGAGCTCTAATCTATCAGAGCCTATTGTCTTGGGATTGTCAGTCAAATTTTCCCAGGAGCCACTTTTCCAGGTGCAAAAAGTGCCACTCGTATTTCTACTCCCTGGTTTCTAGATCTCTGTATTTAGCCCATGTGAGAAATGACACAATAGAGGTCAGTATAGAGTACCCTCCCCAAAAGCATTGATCACCAACCACCGTACTAGAATGGCTTCAATGGGTCCTTCCATCATTTGTCAAGGCCAGGAGCACCTAGTGATGGGGTAATAATAAGAGTAGTGGACGGATTCCAGCCCAATGGGTGTCAGTTAAGTGTTCTGACTCTAAAACCAGACTTTCTAGATTAGAATTCTGGCTCCACCATTTACCAGCTCGATGACCTTAAGTAAGTTATTTAACCAAGGTATTTGTGCCTCAGTTTCCTTGTGGATCTGATGAGAGCACCTCACTGTAACAGTAGGTAGGTAAATTTATATAAAGCACTGGAGAGCGCCTGGTACATAGTAAGCTGTCAGTGACTATTGGCTATTATTGTCATCAGTGCTACAGACACACAAATGATTTGCAATAAAAGATCCAGTGGGTGCTACTAGTCAGTTTTCCTATGAAAGCATGAATGAGTATGTCTACCAAAGTACCATGAGTCAGAATATAAACTCAAAAAGGTAAAGATGCCAAAAGACATTGTGAATTCTGGTAGCCTTCCTCCTAGGGAGCTATATTTACCTCCTTAGATAGTTGAGGATCGAGACTGCATTGTAAAATATTCCCTTCTAAAAACAAGCAGCAAAATATTTAATGATGCAACTTCTACTCTGTATGGTGAAAGATTAAAAAAAAAAATTAAAGTCTGCAGATTTAGGGTAGAGAGTGTGGAAACGCACAATGAAGGAAACAATGCCAATGAGACTAATCTGTGCTGACTCCGAGAAAGACATTAGTGGCTTCAGGAATTATTCCTCTCATTACATTGAGGGTTTTTATTTTTATAAAAACAGAAACCAAAAATGCAGAAAAGAGCTCCAGCACTCAGATTAATACATGGAGCATTGCAGCGGTGAAAGAAACTATGCATGCCTTGTGTTTAGACATTTATTTCAGTCTTGAACTCTGCTTAGACCTCACTGTGGGCCTTCAGCAACTAGCATTTGGCAGAATTTTGTCTCAGGCAAGATTTTTCTTTTTCCTTTGCAAAAAGGAAGAAAGAGAAAAAAAAAAGATTCAATAGTCCTAATCTCTCAAATTTCCTTTCTTTCTAAAAAAGATTTCAAAAAAATAGAAAGGATCTTGCTATACTTTTGTGTGTCTCTAGAAGACATCGTATTATCTAGCCAGCATGATTTTCCATCTGGTTTTTTAAAACGAGGGTTTTATTTTAGTTTTTCACCATGCATGTTATAGGCAGCAAATGAAAGAGTTATACAATATGACTTATTCTACAGAAAAAAAACTAACCTGGAGATTCCACTTCTTCATATGACATCAATAAAAGTGCCCCCACATGCATGTGTATATAAATTTTGCAAGGCTTTTACACATGTGTTTCTCAAATGCCACTAGCTCATAGAGAATAACAAATCCCCTACTTTTCTAGAAACCAAATCAATAAGACATGGAATCTTCATCAGTCAAGAGCCAAGTACTTTGAAGTATTCATACATAGCAGCTGGAAGAAACATAACATTGCTACACTTAAACCTAAACACGTGTCCCGCATGATATTACTGCTAAATTGGATATATTAAGGTTCACAATTTCATGGATGCAACTATACGTACTTCTGCAATTTCTAGGGTGATAGAAAGTAAAAAAAAGAAGGATGTATAACTGATGCTTTCGTGGGTTTTTTGTGTGTGTGTGTGTGTAATTGATTTTCTAAAAGAACGTGACTTACTATGTATATTTTAAAAATAAGATGTATATTTTGAGTTGCTTTTCTGATAATGGAGATGAATTTTCCTCAGTACATGTGTCTCATGATGCTATGACTAATGGCACACGTTGGTGAGACAGCTGGTCAAGGTGAGGACTTGTATTCATGTAAAGGGAACATGGTCATATGACAATGAGCCTATGAAAAGTTCACACCATCCCCATGTTATGCCCAACCATATGAATAAATGTGAATGTAGAATAATTACACTTACTTGTGTCTTTCACGATCCTCTTTTGAGATGAGAAAAATCCAGAAAAGCCTAATTTTATACGCAGAAATTTTGCTTTGAAATAGTAACTACTAGAGCCAATAGGGAATGCTTAATGGGGTCAATTCATCCTTCTCTAGGAGGGCAAAGAGTCAAGAGAGTTAGTGGGGAAGACACTAAGGCGACTTCAGTTATCTATCTTCTTCCACTGAGCAGCGTTGAGGTCCCTTCCCATCCTGCTTTGTGTTAGAGACATACGGTTTCTTATGTCATTAGGGTACCTTTAAAAGACATTGGGCAATGCAGTGAGACCATAGCAACTGATGGTTCTTCTTCCTTAGATTTCTCTAGACATAAATCCTGAACATAAAACTTCCAAAAAAAAAAAGTAATCCCCCGTGAAACTGCTTCTTCAATTTACCTTCAGATCTCTTCTTCCCGCCCCTGTCCCATTTCTCACAAATAGTACATTGCTAGAACAGTCTCGTTACTAAAGGAAGGGATTGGGATATTATTCAAATGAATTAATATTATTTGATAAATGAGAAAGAAAATCTCAGAGATTAATGAAGACCTCGGGGTCCACTTTCTCTTGTTTTGGAAATAAATTAATAAGGACAATTATCAAGGAGAATTATATAACCATATATTCTATTAAAACACAAGGCACCTGGTACAAATCCAACCAAAAACGTATCTTCTAAGTGAACAGCAAGCTTGGGGGCTGGAGGACCAAATCTAAGTCACTTTCCAAAGCACACAATCAGAGTCTCTTTATAATATATATATATTTGTACAATGCTTTAACAATTATTGGGAGAGTAAAAGTTTTAACTGGTTAGGTGGCTACGTCCTTTATAAAACCACAAACAGATTGTTTTGCTTGAATGTCCAATTGACTGATTTCTCTCCTTTTTTATAACTCATGGTTTCATACACACATGCAAACAAACAAAAATACAGGCCACACAATCTGGCATAGTATTGATGTCCCTCTTGAATGTGAATTATTTTGGCAATTATTTTGTAACCTAATCACATTGATGTCTTAATCTAGAGGTTTTTGTTTGTTAGTTTGCTTTTAAACGCAGACATCGAATACCAGGTTTAGCCATTACCTATCCTTGAGTGAGACAAAATGCAAGTAGTCCTTCAAAACACGGTTCTGAGTATCTAAGTACAAGGAATATCCTTGTACTCCAAAGAAAAGTACGGTCAAAATATTGAATCTATTCTTTAGAAGGGCACTTGGGGTTTATGTTCTCTCCATCTTTTCCTCCCATGAAAGTCTCTGGTGCCTGATGCCTCATGCTGAGGACCAGTAGACAAAAGCCTGGTGGTAGATCAAAGTTGCAGTTCAAGCCCTGAAAGAGAATTTTTATTAAAATGGACAACAGATGTGAACAAAGAAAAGAAATAGATCAAAGATGTGAACTCCATTCGTGAGCTTATTTGCAAACACAAAGCATGTAGGTTTTTGTTATTTTTAACTTTCATCAATGCCACCTTTTGAGTAGAGAAGGAAATAGCACCAAAAAAAAAATAATAAATAAATAAAATAAAGAAGGGAGTAGGCAGTTATAGAATAGAAAGAGTTGCATCTTTGGAACGGAATGGGATTTAAAAGAAAGCAATTCCACACGCATTTTTGAGCACCTTATTTATATAGGCCCTGGTGGGGACGCTGAAGATACAGGCAAATACGACACACTATGATCTCCACTCTGGGAAGCACAGAGTAAAGAAAGAATTTGGAAAAATCCAAATGACCAAATTAATATAAGAGAAATAAAATAATTTGACAGGATAGAGCATCAAATTAGCCATTATAAACGTTGATGCAAACCACTGATATCCTTTTCAAAATGTTTCAATCTTTTTTATAGTTAAAGAAGGATCTGAGCCATGGTTAGCTGTTACATAAGAATTTAAATAATCTGGAAACAACACCGGCAATTGTTGACTCTCGCGATTTACTCTACCCTTGTGCTGGAGAGTCTGAAGCGGCTCTGCAGAAGTAGTGGAGGCCACAGGCAGTGAATTTGGAGCATGTGATTTTCAGGAGTTTGCTGGATTGCTGCCTATGGTTAGTCATTTCCTACAACTTTCAACTTCACCACACCTCTCATTTCTTACTGACCGATTAACATTCACACCACAACTCACGACGCCTTTCATTTGCTATTTGGCATTCCTCACCCCAAGTAAATACTCACAAATTAGCACTGCTTAGGCCAGCTTTTATAGTTCTTTGGGTGCGATTTTAAGGTTTGGAGTGGTTATTGCATACTTGCTTATAAAGCTTTCATTTTTCTAAAGAAGTGTTAAGGTCAATGATAACTGTCAACCAAGTCTCAAATGGCCCTAGAGTAACAAAGAATGAGTAGGGTAACAATCCTTAATTGTTTTCTGACAGGAAGCAGATATCAAAAATTCAGGTGAGAAATTTTACCTGAGGTAGTGAGAGAATATGGGAAAAGTATCGGCTTTGCCCTGACATTCAAAACTTGATTTTTATTTTAAGAAACATCAACTAGATCAACTGTAAAAAATACTAACTACTTATTTAAGACCTTTAAAATGTTTTAAGGTCTATGGAACCATTGCGAAAGTCTCTTCTTTTTTTTTTAATTTTTTTTTAACGTTTATTTATTTTTGAGACAGAGAGAGACAGAGCATGAACGGGGGAGGGTCAGGGAGAGGGAGACACAGAATCTGAAACAGGCTCCAGGCTCTGCGCGGTCAGCACAGAGCCCGACGCGGGGCTCGAACTCACGGACCACGAGATCATGACCTGAGCCGAAGTCGGCCGCTTAACCGACTGATCCACCCAGGCGCCCCCGAAAGTCTCTTTTTTGATAAGGACCTTTGCATAACCAAAAAGACTGCACTCAAACTTTCTTGGACAATGATCTGAAATGGTGGGGACACAGGCCAAAAGCAGTTCCAGATTCTAAATCAGAAAACAAATGAATGATTTTTAAATATTAAAGTAACATAAATTACAGCTAGCCTATTGTATGAGTCAATAAAGTTGTATTTTTGTGTGTTAATTTCTTTTTATGGTGGCATCAGTTTTATTTTTATTTTATTTTAATTAATTAATTTTTTATCACATCAGTTTTATTCAGTGAAGTGCATTGCCTTAGGTTAAATCATTGTAAAGTTTGCTGCTAAAGATTTACTTGCCCAAAGTATAACCATAAAATGAAAGATAAATTTACTTTTGATTTCTCTTATTCTGAGTAGATAGATGAAGTAAAAGTGGAGATACCTAAACAAATGAAAGAAACTTTTTAAAAGCATGGCTCCTGTTTTAAATTTATTTATATAAAAAATGTAGGTGCAGGGGTGCCTGGGTGGCTCAGTCAGTGGAGTGTCCAACTTCGGCTCAGGTCATGATCTCACGGTTCATGAGTTCGAGCCCCGCATCCGGCTCTGTGCCGGCAGCTCAGAGCCTGGAGCCAGCTTCAGATTCTTGTGTCTCCCTCCCTTTCTCCCCCTCCCCTGCTCATGCTCTGTCTCTCTCTGTCTCGAAAATAAATAAAACATTAAAAAAAAAAAAAAGTAGGTTCCATTTTGAAATAATCAGTTTTTTGTTTTTTGGTTTTTTTTTTGATACAGCTTCCAGAAACACATTGTATTAAAAGGTATGTTTGCAACTTTAAGTGATGTAACTTCATGGGTAAACACATTAATTAACTGGGAAGGGTAACATCCAATTTCCTATCCTGATAAAATGGAAAAGGACACAAAGTAAAAGCAAATCAATAGCACCTCAGAGTGATCAAATTATTTTTACCGTGAGTGGGTGGATTCATGGACAAAGTGAATTTTAAAAGAAGAGTCAGAACACGAGAAGCAGTTATTTAAGGTCCATAGTATTATGGGCAGAAGTTAGAAGGGGAATTCAACCTAACAACGTAGTGATTTTGATTACTGACGATTATGAAGAAGGGAATGAAGGAGAGCATATTTAGATGAAAAATATATTTTAAAAAGGCCAATGTTTCTTTATCTGGTAACTTTCAACTTATACCTCCACACTATATTTTTAATTGTGTTTGTTTGTTTGTTTGTTTAATTATTTGAGTACAGTTGACATACAATGTTCCGTTAGTTTCAGGTGTGCAAAATAGTGATTTAACGCTCTATACCTCATGCGGTGCTCACCACAAGTACAGCTACCATTTGTCACTATACAACGCTATTTCAATACCATGCCTATATTCCCCACCTTTCCATCTCTATGATTTATTCATTCCATAACTGGAAGCCTACATCCCCTTCACCCATTTTGCCCATCCCCTCCCCTTCCCCCCTGGTCAGCATCCTTCAGTTTGTTCTCTGTATTTATTTGTTTTTATTTATTTTAAATTTTTTAATGTTTCTTGATTTTTGAGAGACACACAGAGAGAGAGACAGAGTGTGAGCAGGGGAGGGACAGAGAGAGAGAGAAGGAGACACAAAATCCGAAGCAGGCTCCAGGCTCTGAGCTGTCAGCACAGAGCCTGATGTGGGGCTTTAACTCACGAACCGTGAGATCATGACCTGAGCCAAAGTTGGACACTTAACCGATTGAGCCACCCAGGTGCCCCTGTATTTACTTGTTTTTAAATGCTGTCTGCCTACACGAAATAAAATTGTCTAAAGTCACAGATTACACTTCTGTTCGTTCCATCCTCTTGGCCTGATGAATACAGCAATAGATCAGAGAAGGACCTAGTTTGAAGGAGAGATGTAGCATTCTGGAATAACACCTGAATGGATGATCAATTTTTGAGAAATTAAGGACTCATGATCATAGTTACAAAGGAGACTTTCGAGTGACAGGAATAACAGGAACATCTAAAGACCATAAGAAAAAGCTGATACAAAATGGCTGAGTGTTCCACAGTAGACTGGATGTTAAGAAAATGGGGTGGTTTTGTGCCTGACTCCCATATGTTCAGAAATGAAACAACGCACACATAAGGAAACAAATTGCTGTATCTCTCAGGGGACATCATGGGTCCAATTCCCGGGTTCTTAAAGGGGACTTTCTTCCCCTGCAGTTCCATAGTGTGTCATGACCTATCTTGTAATTGACCCTTAGGAAGCACCAAAGTATTCATTGTACCCTCACGCCTCCTACCCCTTTCTCCAGCACGTACTTGTGCCAAGCTATTCCTTAAGATATCCTCTCTCCATGGAAAAAATTCCCATAGTTTAGTGCTACTCATTCATCTTTTAATATACATAGTTCAGGGATTATCTCCTCTAGGAAGACTTCCCTGATCCTCTATCTGAATGTAGTTGCACCTCTGGATACTCTAAGGAAAATCCGATGCAATTACGTATATAAAAATACTATCTATTTCCTTGCTTTACTCCTTAAGGAGACTTTTAGCATCTCTAGTCTAGGAACGTGCTTTAACCACCCCCACCTGATAGCAGGGCACAGTGCTCAGTATATCCCTGATGAAATAAACCCAACAAAACTGAGAGCCAGACTAGATCAGTGCTGGTCAAATGTGGTTCCAGCTTGCAAATGGTATAGCCGATGCTCGGCAATGAGACTGAGAGTAAGCCTTTAGGAACTTTTCCTGCAATATGTATCATCGTGATAGTCAAGCTCCTGACTTGTCTTAATGAACAGGGTGCAGACCAGTTAGACCACTGTCAAACTTAACACGGGGAGCCACATGTGGCATGAGGTACGTAATAATCGTGGACAGTAAGAATGCATCACAACAAGAGATATTTTCAGATTAGTGAACTGTAACCCAGAAATGTATACGTGAGAAAAAAACATAAGCATTTGTTTATTCTTATAACTTGTACTTTTCGGGGCGCCTGGGTGGCTCAGTCGGTTGAGTGTCCGACTTCGGCTCAGGTCATGATCTCGCGGTCTGTGAGTTCGAGCCCTGCGTCGGGCTCTGTGCTGACAGCTCAGAGCCTGGAGCTGCTTTGGATTCTGTGTCTCCCTCTCTCTCTGCCCCTCCCCTGCTCATGCTCTGTCTCTCTCTGTCTCAAAAATAAATAAACATTAAAAAAAAATTAAAAAAAAATAACTTGTACTTTTCCATCATTATCCTTTAATAAAATCAAATTTATATTTAATATTATTAGTTACACAACAGACATAAAATACATTATTTATTTGTATTTCTAACTAACATGTGGTAAAATAAGGTTCATTGAATTATTTTTGGTTAATAGCTATGGGTATAAAAGTAAACAAAATGCTGGTGATGGTGACAAAGATTCCAAAAAAAAAAAAAAAAAAAGGAAGAAGAAAGGAGTTTGTCCTGCTTGTACTTGGGATTATGATCCTTCTTAGACCAAGTTCTACTCTGTAGCAATAATTGATGGTGGTGTGTGAAAATCACAGTTGGTTATTAACTAAGAGGTAATGGCTAATGAAGTGAAAGCACCATTAAAAGTTAAGAGTCATTTACACACAAATCACAAAGCACAGGTTTTTAAAAAAAGATGCTAATGGTAAGACTATTAACTTCAAAAGCCAACAGAAGCAGATGTTTCATATTTTACATATAAATATTAGTAATTTTCAGGCTTTTTGTAAAGTAGCACTTTGGGCTGAGAAGAATAAGAAATCATCCAATTGCTGAAGCACTAGTGAAAAGCTGGATCAAAGAAATTTTGCTAGGAACACTGGAAAGTCCGCAGAGGAGAACTAAGATTACGCATCAGTTTCCAGTGACGTTATAGTTTGATGTTTTCAGGAGCTGGTTGGTTCTACCGAACACCCATGCAAAGAAGAAACAAAACTAGCAGGATTTTTTTTTATGTCACTTGACTTGACAAATGCACATATATTATTGACATAGCAGTTCTGTTCATATATGTGCAAAGTGAACATGATGATGCATTGGAAGAATTATCTTTTTGACCTAGCTGACAGTGAATTCTAGCTCTGAACTCTATAAAAGAAAACTATAAGCATTACCCTATCAACAGATTTGGCTTGGGGTTTGACTCCTGTGCAGGAGCATGGTCTGATGGTATGTGATGTGGTCTGATGCCAGCTGCGACACAGGAATGTTCTGGAGTACTTCTCTAGGTTGAGGAGTTTGGGTTAGAAACTATTAAAATAAAAAGACAGCAACACTAAGCAGTGCCCCTAGCTATGTGGTAAAAATTATGAATTAAGTAGTGCCTGCTGCATTAAATTAGAGATTATTCTCTTTATTATGAGATAACATGGAAACTGATTATCAACTACCATTATTACATGCTGAGGCAAGAGGGTGACAATTTCTGTCAAGAAGATTTAAGGTATGAAATACGTTCTTTGCACATTGGCAGAATAAGCAGCTTGGTCTCAACTGTTTAAAGATGGAAATTGGTCAGCTGGACTTTGCTGTCTTTCTAATATATTTGTTTTTGTTTTTTGAATGATCTTAATAATTGTATGCATGTGACAATCAAGTATGCAACCTGTTTGCCAAGGGCAGATGAAATTGAGAGGCAAAAATAAAAGTTAGAAGCTTGAAAGACTGTTCTTATATATTGCATAGTGAAACAATTTTCAATAAAGTGGGTGACACTCTTGATATTGTACATCTGTGACGTTACTACCAAACACCTTATAATTTGATAGAATGTTATTTTGTCTGTGTTTACAATAGAAAAAAAATCATATTTGTGGGGGTTTGTATGCCTTTGGACCTTTTATTTCATCATTCAAGTAATTTGTTTTTATTGTGTTTTACAATACTATAGGTTGTAAAGAAATCACTGATAAAAACAGTTCATTCCGCACAGAGTTTGAGAAAACTGCTCTAGATCTGTCCTTCTCAAAGTTTAACGTGCATATGAATCATCTCGGGATCTTGTTAAAATCTAGATTCTGATTCATCAGATCTAGGACAGGGCCCGAGATTGTGTATTTCTAACAGCTCCCGAGTGATGCTAACGTTGCCTGTCTGGGGACTCGAGTTTGAATAGCAAGTCTACAGTTACCAGCTCCTGTCTTCCTTTAGATAGCGTTTTTAGTAATTAAAGTCACTACACTCTTATTTTATGGGAAAACGGTTTTCAATTGCTGATAAATCATTTAAAGAGCACATAGAAGGGCGTCTGTGTGGCTGAGTTGGTTAAGCGACCAGCTCTTGATTTCAGCTCGGGTCACGATCTCACGGTTCGTGGGATCCAGCCCTGTGTCCAGCTCGGCGCGGACAGCATGGAGTCTGCTTAGGATTCTCTCTCTCCCACTCTGCCCCTCCCCCATTCATACTCTCGCATGCTCTCTCTCTCTCTCTCCCTCTCTCTCAAAAATAAATACATAAACTTAGAATGCATAGAAGCACCCAGGGACCTCACAAGGACAAGGCGATCTCCCTGCAATGACAAATGTGCCTAGTGGACAGGATTTGCTGCAACTACACGCAGCTGTGCTTTCTGATGAGTTCTGATGAGTGGATGTTGGTCAGAGTGGTGAGTAATCTCAGCGATTGCTTTGAGAAAAAGGAGGCCAGTGTCACTTTGCAATTTGTCAGCAATAGTTCTCTGGGCACTTAAGTCATGATGTTTTTAAGCGAAGATACGTGGCTTTTTAATAGACCATTATCCCTGATTTTTTGATGTGGTTCAAGTCCATGGGATAAGAGTCCCTCCACACTGCATTTCCACTGAAGGTAAACTGGGTCATATTTTTCTGTAGATTCATTGGTTTTAAAATTATAACTATCAGTATAAAATGTGGGAATTTAAGGCCCTGTTTTTTGATGTGTTGCTTCTGTTTTGGGGGGCTAATGTGTGACAAAAGCCAGAAACATAATTTGTTCTTTATGACAGTAATTCCATCTTGTAAGTATGGATGAGACTCTGACGTTGAACTAACATAAATATGTCTCTTCAGTTCTAGATAGTTTGCAGGCCATTCGATGTCTATATTAAGTATTTTCAGTTAAATATAAAAATATAGCCAGGAACCTTTGAGGTGAAACGAAATGAAAGCAGAAGTCTACAAAATCTGCAAACTGATCATTAAAAGACTAGTGTCTACTGATTGCAAACACAGTATAAGCAGAGCTATGTGAGTAGATTATGGCTTTGTATATAACCAAAAAAATGAATGCAAATATTAAAGTTATCCCAACAAAGCATCATTCTGATTCTGCCAAAGAAATACACTTACTTCCTCAGTGTCACGCCAATTTCTGTGTTACCTTGTTCTTTAAAACATGTCATTACCATGCCACCTTCATACTGATTTCCAGTAGTGTTTCTTTGAGAAAGAAAATTGAGATGGCAAACTCAAGATAAATATTATACACATACAGGAAAACACTCATCATTAAAAAAAAAATTTAATCTCATTTAGACTATTTGAAGAAAAAATACTGACATCGTGAAGTAAAAGGTTTTCTTTTGACTCATCTTTCCCAAAGAGCTTTCTTCACATTGGTATATATGGTGAAGCTAAACTTAAATGCACCTATGAATGAATTATGGTACGTTACAGTAATTACCAACTCTCAAAGCAAATTTAAGAATAAATGATGGCATGAAAATTCATTTAAGTATGCAGAAGTATTGAAAAAAAGCTTACTTGATTTATAGAAATTATATTCTGTCATTTGAAGAGGACTTTTAAAATAGTAATGATAATGATAGATTCTAGTAGCTTTATTTGTCCGTTAACTATAAAGTACATCAAGGGTCCTCATTCAACAATGTAACACTTACCAAAATTTCCAAGATAAACACATGACATTATTTTTCCAGCTCTGTGAAGATGTCATTTGAAGTTTTCTTTTATTTTCCAAAATATTTAAGATAAAATGTTAAGATAAAAAGTTCGCATCATTTCCTATTCTTTCCAATGATAGTAAAATCTGATTATTAGCAAAAGGAGAGTATTTTCTGGCAACCCACTGTTAGTGGGTTTAGAGAAAAGAGTTTGCAAATAAAGAAAATAAAACAACCAATCTCTTGCCTATGTCAGATATATTCATAGGTGTTTTGAAATAGAGGCCAGAACAAAATTGCATTTGTGAACAGATGAAGAGAATGTCTTTTAAAACTTTTACTTTCTGATCGCCTGAAATGATACACAAAGCAAAATAAAGTCCAGGAATATTATGCTACCTTTGGTTTAGGATTTTAAAATCTCTGAAGAAAAGAATAATTTGTTGGATTAAGTGAATAATAATAATAGATTATTTTCAAATAACCAACCTTTGTGCGTGTGTGTTCTTTCTCGTAGCTGAGTTATCAATTCCCTTGTGTTTAGGTAGCCTACAGATATTTTCAGGGTTTAATTTTAAAATATGCCTTTATGAGATCTCTATTTTTATCAGGATTTATTGTTTTTACACACATATTTTATTCTTTTTTAAAAATTTTAAATTCTAGTATAGTTAACATATGGTGTTATAATAGTTTCAGGTGTACAATATAGTGAGTCAACAATTCTATACATTACTCAGCGGTCAACAAGATAAGTGTACCCGTGATCCCCATCACCTATTTCACCCATTCCCCCCCTCTCCTCCCTTCACCATCAGTTTGCTCTCTACATTTAAGCATCTGTTTTTTGGTTGGTGTCTTTTTTTGTTTGTTTTGTTTCTTAAATCCCACACATGAGTGAAATCATGTGATATTTGTCTTTCTTATTGGCTGATTTATTTCACTTAGCGTCATGCCCTCTGGATCCATCCATCAATGACAAGAATTCATTCTTTTTTGTGGGTGAGTAATATTCCATTGCATATATAAACCACTTCTTTACACATTCATCTATCAGTGGACCCTTGGGCTACTTCTATAACTTGGCTATTGTCGATAACACTGCAGTAAACATAGGGGTCCATATATCTTTTTGAATTAGCGTTTTTGTATTCTTCGGGCAAATAACCAGTAGTGGAATTATTGGATAACACGATAGTTCTGTTTTTAATTTTTGAGGATTTTCCATGCTCTTTTCCACAGTGGCTGCACTAGTTTGCATTCCCACCAGTAGTGCACAGGGGTTTCTTTTTCTCTACATCCATGCCCACACTTGTTGTTTCTTGGGTTTTTGATTTTAGTCATTCTGACAGGTGTGAGGTGGTATCTCATTGTGGCTTTGATTTGCATTTCCCTGACGATGAGGGATGTTGAATATCTTTTCATATATCTGTTGGCCATCTGGATGTCTTCTTTGGAGAAATGACTGCTCATGTCTTCCACACATTTTTTAATCAGATTATTTGGGGGGTTTTGGTGTTGAGTTGTAGAAGTCCTTTATAGATTTTGGATACTAACCTTTTATTGGATATGTCATTTGCAAATATCTTCTCCCATTCAGGAGGTTGCCTTTTAGTTTTGTTGATTGTTTCCTTCACTGTGCAGAAGCTTTTTATTTTGTTGAAATCCCAATAGTTTAATTTTGCTTTTATTTCCCTAGCCTCAGGAGACATATCTAGAAAAAATATTGTTACTGCTGATGTCAGAGAAATTACTGCCTGTGTTCTTGTCTAGGATTTTTACGAGTTCAGATCTCATATTTAAGTCCTTAATCCATCGTGAGTTTATTTTTGTGCATGGTGAAAGAAAGAGGTTCATTTCATTCTTTTGCATGTGGCTGTCCAGCTTTCCCAACACTATTTGTTGAAAAGACTGTCTTTTTCCCCATTGCATATTCTTGCCTCCTTTGTTGAAGATAAATTCTGACCAAAAAAGTGTGGGCTTATTTCTGGGTTTTCTATTCTGTTCCACTGATCTATGTGTCCATATTCATGCCCATACCATACTGTCTTGATTACTACACCTTTGTAGTATATCTTAAAATCCAGAATTGTGATACCTCCAGTTTTCTTCTTTTTTAAGACTGCTTTAGCTACTTAAGTTCTTTTGCAGTTTTTCGGGATTTATTCTTAATTTCTGAAAAAAATTGCTTTTGTTTATAGTTATCAAACTCAGGTTGTATGCCTGTATCAATTTATATCTTTTGGGACCCACTGTTGGATTCTGAAGTCATTGACAATGCAGTCATTTTTAAGGAAATGATGAGATATCTTTGTAAGAATGCTGTTCTTTGGTGACAAAGCTTGGTGATGTTTTCCTTTGATTCTTTTTCCAATTTGACCTTAAAGTCTCCATTCTTAATAACTTAATGCCTTGGGGGTTATAATTGCCATGACAAATACAACAGAAGAAAAGATGACTATGCATAATTAAGATAGATAATAGCATGGAGAAAGAAATGTCTCCTATGAAGTTTGAACATGCCAAGAGATGTTTTATTCAGCAGTTAACTGACTTTTCCTTTATCAAGATTCCCAAAAGTGGAACTGAAGTTAAGTGAGATTGGGATTTTAGATACAAATACTGTGAAAACAATTTTTATGCCCTGACTTTCTGCTAACTTCATGATTTTGAATAGCATCTGTGTCTATTGGGAATAATTTGAGTCTACTGTTTGAGGGTTTGCCATAAAACATGTACTGAAGAAATAAAGTGGACTATTACCATATACTGTGATTTTTCTCCATGGTTTACTTTTTAAGCTACTGT
Organism: Panthera uncia; assembly: GCF_023721935.1. NCBI lineage: Eukaryota > Metazoa > Chordata > Mammalia > Carnivora > Felidae > Panthera > Panthera uncia. The sequence continues at coordinate 71,326,782 of NW_026057580.1, read as the reverse complement.
GGTATGTGTACTTATTTTGAATGACACGTGGTTAGGCATTGTCTTAATCTGAGACTCCATATCCATTGTTGGTAAACATTTACATTGTTAAACAGACCTCCCCCAATACTGGAGAGACAAGATAAGAATAGAATCATATATTATATATACACCATATGTCTAAATATTTAAAAGATATAAACTCAGGTATCAAACTTTTAATTAAATTTGTTCAGCCCTCCTACTTTTTCAAATATACTTCCATACCAAAAGAGAATTTGTGCAAAGATATGATTTTTATATATTGAAAGTTGAGTAGATATGAAAGACAACTGAATTTAATCATTTTTGCCCATGTTTACATATTTTATTTATGAATCAGATTTTTTGAAAAATAATTATATACATACATACGTTATTTATTTCATAACATTTCTACTCTAATTATATTGCTGTAATCAAAAGTTTTAAGTTATTTTTGTGTGTTGCCAGTAATGATATAAAGGATTAGAAGTATACTCATCGAATACGTCTCAGTCAAGATGTAAATTAAAGTGAATGTAAAGTATTAAAAGTAGTTTTTATTTTTTTATTTATTTTTTTATTTTTTTATTTATTTTTTTTTTAATTTTTTTTTTAACGTTTATTTATTTTTGAGACAGAGAGAGACAGAGCATGAACAGGGGAGGGGCAGAGAGAGAGACACACACAGAATCTGAAACAGGCTCCAGGCTCTGAGCTGTCAGCACAGAGCCCGACGCGGGGCTCGAACTCACGGAGCGAGATCATGACCTGAGCTGAAGTCGGACGCTTAACCGACTGAGCCACCCAGGTGCCCCAAAAGTAGTTTTTATATATGATTTTAAGAAAGTATATATTTTTCTAAAATATTAAATGTATCTCATTAAAATTAAATGCAAATGCACATTTTAATTTACATGTATCAAATGTACTAATAAAATTATTTAAATATTTTAAATTCTGTTTTAAACATTTATTTAAAAAAGTTAATTGAAACTTGTTAAATATTTATTTGTTAAAATATTCTAGTGCTCAGTACCCATCTGGTTTCCGATGTAAGGGGGCAATATTATGCCTTAGGCATGTTACCTGACTGAGCACATGTATACAAACTTATGGGTAATAGAACTGTTTAATATTGCTAAATAATTGCAAAAGTTACCACAGGCCACTTCTGTGTACAGTAATCTAATCTGCAAGTACCTTAGAACCACAAATTGGGACACAAAGAGAAATACAAAAGGATGCTGTCAGCCCTACTGGGAACTAATATTTCAGGCTGCAAAGAATTCATTGCATATATGCTGAGAAGAAGGATTTGGTAAGTTCATTCTTTTGTCCTTTTTTCTTAACGTGCTTGCCTCCAAATCTTCTCTGCACTTAGAAGCAGTATCTCCAACGGCACACTTCACAGAATTTTGAAGATACAGGGCAAGCGATGTGATGACGGGTTTCCCTGGGGCTTAAGTGGAAAGCACGTATTTAGGGCTTCAGGTGTAGCTCTGGTTTTGGAGCTGAGCTCTGCATCCTGAGTGATGTAGGTGCTTATGTTTTCCCTGATACATTTTTATTTTCTGCTTGTGATATTCAGAGTCCTTTAAAATCGGGCCCAAGGCAGGGGTCATGGTTGCTCAGATTTCAGGCCAGAGTTTTGTTTTGTTGCGTTTGTTTCATTTGTTATTAAATATACAAAGAAATCAGTTTCATAATCCAACATAAGGCATATTCAGCCAAGACATATATTAATGACGGAACAGGTCAAACTCACTGAAACTGGGTTTTCTCGTAGGGAAAAAGGAATTTTGGTTTCTTTCATAGACACTATTATATGATTTGCATTTATGTAAAGTAAAATTGACATGTTTTGAAGGCAAATGGCTTTTGTGCCTACAACACAGACATTTGTAATTAATATCTGTAGATCAATATGGGGCATTGTTGAAGATTACCCTGTGTGGTCTTGAGAAAATTCTCCTCCAAGAATTCTATGTGTTTTGCAAAAATTTTGTAAAGTCACATTTCGATTTAATTATTGATAATTAACGTGATGCTAAGTACATCCTCTGCTGAGGAAAAGCCATGCTTTCATATGAAGGACAAAAAAAGGAAAGGATAAAAACAAACAAACAAAAAAAAAGAACTAGAAAACATACCAGCAAGCCAAATGGCAAAAGTCTGGCGACTTATAAATCTGCCAAATACGTCCTGCTGCTTTACAGTGTGGCCACCTGCCAAATAGCTCTGCATTGCATCCTCAATAGGTTTGACAAAAAGAAGTGCAGAGGGACTTCACTGTAATGCTATGGCTCAATTAATAAACACTCGTTTGGAACACCTTTAATTGTTGAAATTGAAGATCCTGTCTGTTAGGAATGTGCAGTCTTGTAGCCTAACAAGAACAGAGCCAATTCTGATTAGACATTTTAAGATACCTGTTTTAAAACATCTCTTTGTTTATGACTTATGTGCTCAAGACCCGTATTTTAGTTAAAGGGCAAATAAAGTACAAGTCCTAGAGGGGTGGGTTAGTAATAAATAGAGCATAAGCACAAATTCCTTCTGTTCCACACTTGAAAAATTTATGATTTTGAATGTAAACCAAATGAATTTTTCAGGAGTAAGGCTTCCATCAGAATCTAGCATGCTCCCATTATATTCCTGAAATTGGTTACACATAAGGTGGTCCAAATGTCCAAAGCAAACCACATCATTCTGTTGTTTTCATAATCGTAAGTTAAGAGAAATCCTAAGCGAGGGGGAATAAAAGTTTTGAAGAATGGAACACTGGAGGGAAAAATAAACAAGAAAAATAATAACAAAATATTCAAAGGAATTACACAGGACAGAAATGTTTAAGCTAGAATCATGAAATATTTGTGATGGGTGTTACAAACGGACGTGTTGGAGGTGATGTAATCCAACTCTTAATTTTAGATATGAGCTAAATGAGGGCTTAACGATTCTAGTTTGGTGCTCTTAGCACTGTTTGTAAACGATGTTCATTAGAAACATCTAGAGAGCATGTCAAAATGCTCATTTAGAGTCACAGTGATTCATGTGTTTGGAGTGGAATAGCAGAAAGGCACATTTCCAACGGATGTCCTAGGTGACTCGCGGGCATGTGGTCCATAAGCTTCACTTTTGGAAACTTTTCAGGACCCTACGTAACCCCTCCGGGCAGTTGATAGCACTGAAGGTCATGAAGGCTAGGAGGAAGATGGCTGAGTAGTAAAATGTAGACGTCCAAGAAAATGAACATATTAATGTTTCTCAACTGCCACGACCCCACGGAAAATGAGTGAAGAGGTGAGTGCAGAGGAGTAATTCCAAATATGATACCAGTATTTCCATTCTGACCCTTGAGGTGAGACCCTTCCATTTCCAATTCACACCCAGCATCATTCCCCATTGCCTCCTTTATTTCTCACCTTCTATGTTTATTTGTGAGTGTGTGTTAATATCTGTCTCTCCCTCAACACCCATGGACTCCTTTCAAGGAAGCAACTGTGTTACTTTTTCACTTGTTCTTCACCGTTCTCTCCTCACTCCCAGAACTGTTCACGTACAAGTATTTCATAAACAACGTACTATGAAGAAGACCTCTTCCCGGAACTTGTCTCTCAGAATGTCTTTGTATCAAGAAATCAGATACCCTTCATGTTGAAATTGAGTGGAGCTAAATACACCCACGTGCTGGTGGTCTGGGAAGATAGTTCTAAAACAGGGATGTATACCTGAGCAGATATCTATGAATGCTGAGATAGATGATCAAGGCTGGAATAACTTGTAGCTCAATGCCTCTAGGTAGGACTTGAAGGCAACTGGTGAGGGCTTCTATCCACATGTGTAGCCTTTAAGATATTCGTTAATGCCTAATATTCATTACTGTGAGTTAAGGCAGTTCCCTTGTTAAAATCCAAATAGTCTTGGGAAAGAGAACATATTACGTCATACTAGTATCACCAGTAATAACAAAATATCTGTTAGTTCACCAATAGTAGGTAATAGTAATGGTAGGTAATAAATATGTATCAGTAAATGATGAATAAGTAAATTAATGTTTGCTGCGGGCAGCTGAAATTATGCAGTTTATACAAGACTAAAGATTAAATCCAACAGCCTGTTCAGTTCTTTTGATTCCACGCTGCAGCCTAACGGAGTAGGTGTTTCAGGATGGGGGAGTGGAGCAGAGGCTCAGTAAGGTGGCATAGAGGAGGTGTGTGCTATTCTCAGAACTTTTTCTGTTGGTATAGACTTAACAGTATTTACCCAGTTAAGGATATAGGTAAGTGAATAAAGTCAATGTGGGCTTTCCGTTAGCTATAGAAAAAATGTCACATGCACAACAGACACTTTCATAGTCCTTCCATGGCTTCTAGGAGCATCCCTAGGTGAGCGGAATTAACTGGGATGGGTGGGTATCCATGAAAAAAAACTCTACACTCATTTGAATATTTGCTGTTTCATTTATTTACTTATTTACAGCACCACATCTCTCTGATAGCACAGGGAAAAGAGCTAAGTTAATACATTTGTGTTTAGGGTAACAGAGACGGGAGATAAGATAACAACAGTTATGTTTACATTTCCTTTCGGAAGAAGTACCCCAATAATGGAATTACCAGGGCAATTGATCTTTCTGTATTCAGTTACTTCCCAAACTCAATTTTTTTTTTTTGTATAAAATGTGGGTAATGATATTCCTTAATAAAATTCTTGAGGCAATTCAGTGAGGTCATATCTGTAATAGTAACATAGTTCTTGGCTCAAGGTTAGGGTTTAATTAATGGTCACTATGATTATGATATAGGTGGGCTGTAAATAATAAACAATAGCAAAAGCAATAGTGATTGTCCATATTCCATACTTTATTGAGTTGTTTAGGCAATAAATGAAGGAAACATCTTTCAGATTCTCTCTGTGAACAAGAGTCTTAGGATTTTCGAATATGTGGATAATTAAACTGTTTGCGTTTTAAGAAAAATAGAACAAATGGGTATTTGTGTTATTTTAAGAAAGCACTGTCTAATTACTACTCATCAGCCATACTGGGGAAGTTGAAGGCTAGGTACAGAATTCAAACATCCTTCAGGTGGAATCACACCTTAAAATCCACTGGTCAGAAGACGAACCTGAACTCTACTTTTGGTAGGCAATTAAGATATTTCTGTTCATCTTTAGGACTTGTAATGTATGAGTGGTCATAAATAAGCTAGCCAAACCATAAGAGACTCTTAAAAACTGAGAATTAACTGAGGGTTGATGGGAGGTGGGAGGGAGGGGAAAGTGGGTGATGGGCATTGAAGAGGGCACCTGTTGGGATGAGCACTGCTTGTTGTATGCAAACAAATTTGACAATAAATTTCATATTAAAAAATAAAATATTCTCTAAAAAAATAAGCTAGACATTTGAAATAAAAAACTTAGTTTAAAAACTATTCTTGGAAAAATATACAAATAGTTTAAAAATGATTATGCAAACTAAAACAATTATGTAGATCTTACTTTTAGCTGAGTTTGGGCTTTATCCCCCTGTAATCAGTAGCTAGAAATTTTATAGATAGATCTTATAAATATACTTATTCTTTTCCATAAGCCTTACTTCTGTGGAACATATCTATGGAAAGCCATTACTATATAATTCTTTTTTTTTAATGTTTATTTATTTTTGAGACAGAGACAATGTGTGAGCAGGGGAGGGGCAGAGGGGCAGAGAGAGAAGGAGACACAGAATCCAAAGCAGGCTCCAGGCTCTGAACTGTCAGCACAGAGCCTGATGGGGGGCTCGAACTCACGATCCATGAGATCATGACCTAAGTCAAAGTTGGACACTTAACTGACAGAGCCATCCAGGCACCCCAAATTTATTTATTTATTTATTTATTTTGTTTTCATTTATTTGTTCACTTTGAGAGAGAGAGAAAGAGCACAAGTCGGGGAGGGGCAGAGAGAGGAAGCAGAAGTTGGACGCTTAACCAACCAAGCCACCAGGGGCCCCCTATAATTCTTGCAGTTGGGAATTTTTTATTGTATTTGCTATAGTGGGAAATTCTCTGAACCCTGGATCACAAGGCCTGTGATTTTCTTACCATTCTACCTCTAATACCAGAAGGCACCAGGATGCCTTCCTTAAACTGAGACTCAGATTTTTAAAATGAGAGATATGGTTCCTATCTACTTTACAGAGTCAAATGAGATCATAAGTGTGGAATGCTTTGAAAAATCTGTAGCGTGTGGTAAAATGGAAAGTTTACATGAGTTTGCACACCACTGAACAGAAATAGTTTGGTCCACAAGCTGATTACCATCTTCTTCTTTGCATATCAAAATCTGGACCAGCCCACGAAGTCTTTCTTCCTTGTGTGTTTCAGCCTCAGTTATCTCATTTATCTCTGGATTCATTTTACTTTACTTCGTGCAACTTGAGGTCCAAATTGTTTTTCCAATGCTTTGTGTCCAAGGTAAAGGCTGTACCTGATGTATGATTTTATACCTAACAGAGTCTAGCAGAGCGCTTGGCACCCAGTAGGTAGTCTGTAGTGGTAAGCACGCATTTACTGGCTGATGACGAGATGTTGCCGGATTTGAAATCTCACAGCACACAACTTTCGCCGGTAGCAAGAGAAGCTAGGGAATGTTGGGGCAATGGGAAGACAAGAGAAGAGCAAAAGTAAATGAAGAAAACTAGTAAATGGAGAAATGATGAATGAGAGAACAATGGGAAATTAATTCAAAGCCACAGGTCAAATTCAAGGCAATGTATTGAATAGGAGATTTTTAACCGAGAAATGATACTGTGTAATTTTACTAAATTTCAATTTTAAGCAGATGTCTAACAACAAAGTACCAAAGATGCAGTGAGATTTGTAAAAAGGGTGAGAGATGAACTACTATTTCACGTGCCTGTTATGTGTCAGGGTCTGGAAAAATGTTTTATATGACCTCCAATTGAAGAGAAAGGATGTCATTTTCTGTTAAGCTAGAGAGATAGGACGAGGGTGCAAACAACTCTACTGATGATTCTTGGATTAAGACAGATGGGGCAATTCTGGGATTTAAATTTTGTGCTTTTTTTTTTCCTCCTTCAATATTAGGAATTATTAAATGGAGGACAAGCATATTTGCCAACGCTCACTGAAAGAGCCCAAGAAGACTGAAAAACTAGGTAGTGACAGATACCAGGAAATATTTCTACAATTGCTGTAAAATTTGCAAGGGTCATGCACGATCTCTGTAAGTCATAAGTAAACAGAGACATCACGCTGGGTTCTTTTACTTTCTATCAAGCTCATCGAAGTAAGTAGAATAAAACAAATTGCAAAGACATATTTTTGAGGAGATGTTTGAACAATATAATGAGAAAGCAGAATGAAAGTGAAAAGCCATGATTTTTTTTTTTTATGGGAAGGGTGAGTCAAATAAATAGTTTTCTGTTTTTCTTCTAAGAAAAAGTTGAATTCTAATGGATCTTCAACTACATATCATCTTTTGGGAGCTATTATTTTTTATGTGGAGTAGTTGATAGAATGACATTTTCCTATTGAATCCAGATAAGAATAGGCCAAAACTGTAATTGTTTTCAGAAGTGGGAAGTCACCAAAAACGTATTGCAGTGGAGAATGTAAAAAAAAAAAAAAAAAGTATGTTTAAGCCAGGGGCGGGGGGAGATATAGCAGTGACATTTTGAAAGGGAATGGGGTGTCATGAAAAGTTATTTCATGATAGAGGAAAAAACTCCATTGGCTCTGATTCTCACAGCAGATTCTCTTTCCTACCAAAGCCAGTGCTATCATTGAGCCAGATACTATGCAGGTAAATTCTTGCTTTTTTCATACTTGAGTTCCAACCAGTCTCAAGATTTGTTTTCACATGGACTATAAATCAGTGAAGTAAAAGATACACACTAATAAATAACTTGAACCGTCTAAGCTGGGAGATTTGAGATTTGAGCCAGTTGAAAAAAAAAATGCATAAGCCAGTCCAAACGTGGTGGATATCTCTTTTATTTCCTTAAGTAAAATTTGCCAACTGCCAAATAGAAAAATTCTAATTTATTAAAGCTTGAATGAATAATTCACTCTCAGACACTGAATGATCCAAAACAAACAAGCCAGTTTGTATATTTAGTTATATGAACTTCTAAATGTCTTTCTTCATAAATCTAATGCTTTGCTGAAGTTAAAAAAAAGCAGTGTTGACCCCTAAGGGCCCCACCATTAATTATCTCCCACTGCAGACATCATGTCTTCCCGTTATTCTCCAGAATCCGTTTCTTCGTTATGGCGCTGTAAGTATTTGATCAGTTTGTTCTCTATTATGTCTGTAGGACTCTTCAGGAGGCATTGACCGATCTTTGGTACAGTCTCAGTAGGTTTTTCTAGGATATTGTGATGCTTCTGTAAAGATGTTCTGTAAATATGTTATTTATTTTCTAATATAAATCTGTGGTAGATATTAACGTCTTCAGCTTTACTGATGAGGAGATTGAACTTCAGGCAGGTTGGTTCATGGACAAGATCATTTCGGTCCCAAGTGCTGCACTCATTATTTATTTATTTATTTGTGTGTGTGTGGGGGGGGGGGGGGCGATTGCTGTCAGCCCTGTTCTTTGCCACTACATCATTCTGCTCCATGAGTCTCTTGCAGGCCAATATTCTCTCCGGCTTCTGCCTTAGAGATGCTTTGCCTGACTCCCTGGCCTGAACTGGGACCTCTTTATACTCTCTTGTTCACCTTATATTTTCCCCTCAGCATTTAGAACAGTTTGGGATTTTGCATTTGTGTGATTACTGACATTTGTGTTGCACACGAGCATCCAAGCTCCGTGAGGGTAGGGGTGGTATCTCTTTCTCTTTCACTGCTTCACCGCCAGTTCCTACCACAGACATGGCTGCCGAGTGAGCACTCAGTGAACACTGGTGAAAGAATGAATTGGAGTAAGATTTCACCTCAAGTCTGTACAAGTCTAGAGCCATGGATTCACCCACTGCAGAAGTGGTTTCTGGGTTCCCAAGATCAATCCTTGCACATGAATTTTTAAGTCTTGGGGGTTACATGTGCACTATCCTATATCCCATACCCTATACTGGCCTACTGAAGCCAGATTAGAAGCTAACTGAGGGTAGGTCCATTGGTTTACATTTCTAGTAAATGAAGCATTCCTTGGTTGGCCCACAATAAATACTTACTATTTGATTGAGAACTGATGCTAAAGTTTAATCTATTACAGAGCATCGTCTGTTTCACTAAAGCAATATTTCTATCACTGTTCCCTGGCATGCTTTGTTCTTCTGTTATAATGACTGATAGTCATAATCATGATTATACTACCAGGATATGCTTGGTGTTAATGTTTCATTTTTTCTTCTTTATTCCCAGACATTTGTAGTGGTCAAACTTTCAAATCCTTGGAAAGGCGAACTGCCTGTTTGTGGCAGGCTCCGTATTTTTGTTACGTACCCCACAACTCTTAAACAAATACAGAAATCCAAGGCACTCAGATTGAAAAATGAACATTTCCCACATTTAAAAGAGAAAGAGTTACATGTTTTTGAAGTTACGTACATTCTTTATCCCATTCGTAAGATCCAGAACCTATGGCTGGGCACAAAACAAGAGATTTTATACTATTCTGCTTATGGGTCTTCATTGTTTTTGCTTTTTTTTTTTTTTCACCCCCCCCCCCCCCCCCCATCCCCTCTGCTCTTTTTTTTCTTCATAGTTTTGTGCTAACTTCAGAGCCGCAGGCATGTCATAGATCATAGATTTATGTATATGAGCTAAGAGCAGGAATGCTAAAATGATTTCTTTCTCAGGCCTTTAAGATAGATGGTAGGTCAAGACACTTGAGTTCATAGCCAAACATACTAAGGCACAGAGCAACATGGCAGCAATTTGAGTTGTGAGTGCCAAAAGTGCTTGTTCAGCACTAACGAGAAATTGGAGAGCAGGATCAGTATAATCTCATATTCTTATTAAATTAAAAAAACCACAGAGTAGTGCCAAGTTTATGACATGAACTGACAAGACCAAAAAACCAAAACAAAACCAAACCCAAAACAAGACACACACAACTCAGTTTTTCTAATCTTTCACCCTCAGTTTGCAGGCGTATGAAAGAATAAAAATAAGCCCCATGCCATGAGTTATAGATGAAGTATCCACCTTTAGCTTGGAATTTCCTGGCATTTTTCAGCTTGTGACATAGACCCGATGTGCTTAAACAAAGGTTTTTCTCCAAATTTAAAGTTTTCTTTTCAGAGCTGAACCTAATACGCTTTTTTTTTTTTTTTTTTTTTTTTTTTTAATGGGAGCAGATGCCTCTGTTTTCTGAGCTGGCCACCAGACTCTGAGGGATAAATGAAAAGTGGAGCCCTGTTCTTCTGGAGGCTAGGAAAATAGTCCACCATATTTGCCTTTCAAAATTGCATATTATCCCCAAGCTCCCCAGAGGCAGAGCCCATGTTCCTCTACAGGATGAGGCTGGGACAGAGGGTGGCTTCCCTTGGACAGGATTTCCCTTGGACTCACTTGAAGGAGTCCCCTGAGGAAGCCAGCCTTGGGTCCACGCTCACCCAGTGAACCATAGCAACACTCTTTCCAAGAGAGAAAGAAAGGGGGTTGGAGGGTACCTCTTATAGGAAAGTACAGAGTTGTCAAAATTACTATTGTTATTTTCTTTTTTCCTAATGAGAGAATTGAACTAGAGAAATAGGGAGGCAGTGCTGAACTGAGTGAAACTGTAAACTCTCCTGGGAATCTCCTGGGCAGACCTGGGTCTGTGTCCTAGGGCACAGGCATCCAAGATTCTTTGCATCCTTGGCAATTTTGTGGGATAGGTCAGGTAGGCATGGGTTACAGGGCAAGCCCCTGGTATGCAAAGCCCTTTATTTACCCTAAGGTGGTTATTGTCACCATCACTGAAGAGCAAGAATTAGGCTAAGGCATCTGGGCCTGAGCAACCAACAACAAATAATGGAGGGGGGGCAGAGAAGAGGACCAGGGACAAACTTTACTCCAGTCCCTCCTTCTGTACGGAGAATGAAGGGAGCAGGGAAATTCTCCTTTCCTTTCAGCTGCTATGGTCTCAAACATACAGCGTTAAGTATGTGATCTAAATTGTTCTGGAAAAGACTCCTTGCCTCTAAACTGTTTCATTGTTGAAATACCACCCCTTACAAATGTATTTATAGTAATAATTCTTTTTAAAATTTTTATTTTATTTTATTTTATTTTATTTTATTTTAGAGAGAGCGCACAAGCAGGGAAAGGGAGCAGAGGGAGAGAGAGAGAGAGAATCTTAAATAGTCTTGAAGCTCAGTGAGGAACCCAACTCTGGGCTCAATCCCGTGACCCTGGGATCATGACCTGAGCTGAAATCAAGAGTTGGACACCCAACCCACTGAGCCACCCAGGCACCCCAGTAGTAAATAATTCCTTAATAATAATTTAAATAATTAATGATAATGAATTTAATAATTAGATAATAATTCAGTAAATAATTCTGGTGAGGGTTGGAAGAAGGGGACTCATATCTTAGGGTAGATTCATTTAATAAAATTATTTTCTCTACCTGTATACCAACTGCACAAAGGAAAGTAAGGTATTGATTGATCGGGCGGTTGAGGATTTGTTTCAGCAGCCTATGGCTGGGAACTTAAAGAATTCTTGCCCCAGTGATATGACCATGCATACATCACCAAGCTTCCTGGGCTCACAATATGTGTTTGTGTCAAACAAGTGCGTGTATACACATGAAGGTGTTGGCCAACTTGGATGATCCCTAAAGTTCTTTCTAGGTCTGATATTCTACGCTCTAATGGGGTACTGCTTTTTGAGAATGGGGAAGGGCACAGGAGGTCATGTGGGCAGAGAGCTATGGAGTAGTGCTGAGCGTTTAAAATATGTGGTTTTCTATTGATAAGGACCACATTTCTCTAAAAAGCGTGTTTTTGATTGGAATCTGTATTTATTTATCTGTGAGACGTGTTTCTTTTTTCTTTTTTTTTTAATGTCTATTTATTTTTTTGAGAGACAGAAAGCACGCGAACAACTGAGGAGGGACAGAGAGGCAGAGGGAGAGAGAAATCACAAGCTGACTCCACACTGTCAGTGCAGAGCTCGATGTGGGGCTCAAACTCACGAACCCAGAGGTCATGACCTGAGCCGAAACCAAGAGTCGGATGTTTGACTGAGCCATCCAGGTGCCCCAAGGGTTTATTATTTACAGAGAAACACCATTCGCAGCACAGTTTGGTACGAGTGTGTGTCCTTGTGTTATTTGGTCACTATCTTGTTGTGGCTCTTCTAAAGCCTATCCCACTTACAATGTAAATTTTTCCTAGTTAGTTCACAGATTCTTGACTTTATGGGCTATAATGACTATAGTTAAATACGTATTAAGACACATTAAAACCTCCCATTAGGAAAAGCACGATGAATGGAAAATTGTTTTGCACCAAAATAAACTTTTATTAAAGTTAAATGAACTTACTTGGTTTCACCACCCACTTACTTTTCTGAATACTAATAAGCCATCCATTCAATAAAGAAATTATGTATGAAGATGTTACATCAGGAACTGCAGGGTGCTTTGAGAATTCAACCACCACAGATCATATGGTTCTTGACCCAGTTCAAACGGAATAATGTAGATGTTGTGCTAAAAAGTGCTAGAATTGATTTGAGCCTGTTCTCTCATAGTTAACCTGTAAAAGCTTTTTGAAGCCTCTAGAATATGAAAGGTGGAGGTCCACAGAAGCAGCCCAATGTACCAACACCATCACAGACAATCTGTAACTCTGGAAAATTTTGACAGCATTAAGGAATTAACCATGGAAAAATAATTGCAAGTTCCCCCACTAGCCTTAGAAAATGATCCAGGGCCAGGAAGAGTAATGGAGTCTCTCCCGAAGGAAGTGAAGTGTGAGGGAGATAAGTTTGACAGAAGAGCAGAATAACAGCAGTGGGGGATCATTGGTGACACGAGTCGGAATTAGCCATTCCCTTTCCAAGTTCCTCAAGTTCTTCTTGGGGGCCTGTTACAGCAGTTACCAATGACCTATAATACATTCAGCTACGGACACGAGTATCTCCCCAATGCCCTGATGCCTCCTCAAACAAGGGAACAGGGTCATATGTTTCCGTACCCTCCATACCTACTGTTGCAAACATCAACATGCTGATCATTGAAGCCACTTGTGTCTTTATGCCCCTGAACCATCTCACCCGCCTACTTGAAGTTTTCACTCAGAAGTACGGTAATTGTCTCAAACTTCACACAGCAACACAGAAGTCTCCACCTCTCTCCCAGGTCTGCTAGTTCTCCATTTCAGTAGTTGGCATAACTGTCCACCTGGTTGCTCAGCCCAGCCCCCAATTGCTGTCCTTGACTCTCCTTGCCATTTACTCCTTGTCTTCCGATTCTTCAGCATTACTGCAAAACATACCTGGAAGCCATCTCCTCTTCTCCATTTCTAATGGTCACTTTAATTCAAGCCGGCTTGGCCATGGTGGTTGCATGTCCCCAGCTTCCACACTTCTGTTCTAGCCCAAATCAGTCTCCAGGTACATCACAACTGGGCTAAATCCTCCACCGGATTCCTACCGCACTTAGAATAAAATCCCAAATTATCTGGGGTTACAAAGCCTTGCATGCCCTGGCATGTCGTACATCTTAAACTTCTTCTCGTACCACTCTGCCCGTCACTCACCATGCTTCAGTCACACAGGGCTGCTGTCTATTTTTGAACACGAGATTCAGTCATGCACTTGCTCTTTCTGGAGCAGCCAGTGCTCTGCCCCAGGGGGCCTGGCTCCTTCGGGTCAGTCTGGTGTCAGTCTAAATGTCTGTTTTTCAGTGAGGTCTTACGTGACCTCCTACCTAAATTTGCACCCACCCTAACACCCCTGATCTCTACTATATCATCATGTTTTGATGTGATTTGGAGCATTTTTTCCCTTGTAAATATTATGGCTTGTTCATTTTCCTTACACACTTGTTTGTCATTTGCTTTCTGTCATGTCATTCCCTCCTTGCTGGAATGGAAGGTCCGCGTAAGCAAAAATCTTGCCCATTTTGTTCTTCGTCGCAGTCCTAGTCCAGAATAAGGGCCAGGGCACAGCAGTTCTCCACGAATGATTGATGATGGAATAAATGAACCCATATCTACATTTCCAGGTGCATTCCTGAACTCCACCTTTAGTGAGAGGCATATAATACCCCTGTTGTTATGGAAATGAATGAAAGTGGTGAGGGAAGACATGAAAAGTAGAAAATATGGTTGGTCTCAGTTCCCTTACTTGTCTTGCCCACCCACCACCAGACACAGAGCATATGGGAAGTGGTCTATATGGGAATGCTGGGAGGTTGGAGCACCCCTTCCTCATTCCACTTTTCTTGGTATCGTGGCCTGATAAATGGTATTAGAAGTTGAATATGAAAAAGCTCCCTGTCCAGAGCTGGTCAGGAGTTGTTTAACTGGGCTTACCATTAGCATTGGTTTAGATCAAACTGAGGGTGCCTTAGCAGGCTGACCTTTTTCCTGGAGCTCTGGGGAATTGGGAAATGGCCTGGGTGCATTTAAATGTTTCCCTGATACGTGCTCACACACACACACACACACACACACACACACATACACACCACCCTGGCATATGCTTTGGGACATACCAAGACTCTCAGATATCGAAAAGCTTGAAATATATTTGGGAAGGGACAACGTATATACAAGAAGAATGAGATTATTTATTTATTTATTGTAATGTTTTGTTTATTTTTGAGAGAGAGAGAGAGAGAGAATGCATGAGCAGGGGAAGGACAGAGAGAGAGGGAGACACAGAATCCAAAGCAGGCTCCACGCTCCCAGGTGTCAGCACACAGCCTGACGTGGGGTTCAAACCCACAAACTGTGAGATCATGACCTGAGCTGAAGTCGGATGCTTAGCCAACTGAGCCACTCAGGCACCCCTGAGATTTAAAAAAAAGACTTAAGAAATACTAAGCAATGTAACAATATATGCAAACATGACAAGTGAGGGTTAAAGACACTAATGACTTCAGAAGCAAGGAGAGATGACTGTGAGTATAAATGATGAGAGAGGTTTTCATCCACAGTTTACCAAGCATAGGGGATGCAGTGAGGCTGGGAGAAAATAGCTTTTCCAATAGACTGGAACTCAATATTCATCAAATTTTTCTTTTTTTGCAAGGTACTGTGAGATCCAAAGTTGAATCGCATTCAATTAGCAGCAATTAACCAACATATCATTTAAATTTTAAAATAATAGGCTAAAGGATAAAATGTTTTTATATTCTTTACTACGGTTTTTATAAGAAAAAAGAATGACTCCCAGCTCTATTTGCCCATTTGCAGATTTATATCTGTCTCTTGATGTTTCCGAGCCTGATTTTCAGACACAGATTAAATAGTTCCTTCTTTCTTCTTTTCACGTATGTTGCATTTATTTTTCCCTTTAGCAACCAGTAGGAAAAAGAAGCTTACCCCAGTCACATTTCTTTTCTTTTAAGTTTACCAGCTGTAATGAAAATCTTGGAAAGAGAAACTTGAAACAAATTTTTTAAACGAGATGGCAGGGTTATCTGGTGATTTTTATTCTCTGTGCTCTCGGTGTCACCCAAGATCATAATGTGCATAAGTGCACACAATTATGGGTGCATAATTGGGAATGAGGTCCTGACTTGCCGCAGTGTCTCGGGCAAGTTTTGGAAATGTGCTTTGGGCGGCTCTCCACAGCTTTTCTGTAAGAAGCTGGCCCTCTTCTAAGAGTTCCCTTTCACAGCTGCATGGGCTTTTTCAAATCATTAGAGAATACTGCTAGATTCGTCTAGCATCTTCACACAGCGCTCTTTAGGACTCTCTCGCTCTAAATTAATATAACTTCTAAAAGGGAAATCCTTGTGACTTGAGAAAATGCAAAGTACAGGCAGAACAAAGTGATTTGGTTAATAGAAGCTCTCCTCTGAAAAAGACAATGCAAATCTGCTCTTTGATTATCTAGACAAATTTGATACGTTTCAGTTTTCATTCATTTGCAGTTCTCCAGTAGGGAAATTTTTATCGCAGATTAGTGGGATGAGAGTTTCTAGGGTCATCCCTGAATAAGACATTTGCTGGTTGAATAGCTGTTACAGCTGAATTCTCTATCAGAAAGAGTGCAGTAGGCAGCTGAATATTTTATTGCCCTTTCTCAGTCTAGTTAACAAGGGAGAATAATCCATTGGGAAGTGCATAAATACATATTCAACTTATACTGTAGAAATTTTGAAAGCGTTTCTGGAAATGCCATGGGCACTTTATGGATTGGGGACTCTTTCAATTTGCAAATTTAAAATTTATATCATAACCATGAAATTTTTGATGACCTTGGGAAAAAAATTCACTTGTTTCTCAACACTTATGTCTGAAACGAGTTAGCTTCATGAAACTCCCCTTTATGGGGAGACAATTTTATAAAATCTAGGGCTTACAGTTGAATTGAGACCATTTATATCCTAAATCATATTTATTTATACCTGGCATATATTTCCTGGCTTAGACATCTCTTTTATGATCTCTAATCTGTAAGGACTAAGTGTACAGAATGTGCATAGGATTGCATCCAGAGCTTATGTTACTTATGGTACATTGCTTTATTTGATTCTCGCAGGGTAAAATGAGAAGTACCTGGGGCCCCTGCTGCATGTATAACTGATCTATTCTGACAGCCGCCACCTCTTAAGACAACCACTAAGATACGTGCTATTAACTCTTACCATAGCTCAGCACAACTTGCTAGTTTCCAATATTATTCATTCCATGGAATTTCTTTATTTACATATAATATAACGACATTCCTATTTATTACTACCTCCTGGAGATGTTTCAGACAAAAGCTTTAATTATATAACAAGAACACTGCTTCATTTTTATGAGAGTTTCTTTTCCTTTGTGTGGTCCTCCAAATACAAGGTATACCTTGCAAATCAAAAATACCTTTGGTACAACAAACCCATTTAGTTGAAACAGAAGCTCAAGAAAAATATCAATTAACTACAATGGGATTTTTTTCCTATTTTAATGTAAACTGTGATATATTACATATTATGTAGAATACAATATAAATATTATATATATATACATATATATATATATATATATATTTTTTTTTCTCTCTTCTTCTGTCCTATAGTGGTGAATATAAGTTAAATTCAATCCAGGTATAAAAAGGAACACTTGTTTATGTAAAACCTTACTTGCTAATCTTAAATTAAATTTGCTTGCTTATCTTAAATTGACATGTATTAACCTTAAAATGCAGGATCATTACGTATTCTTAATTCATGAAAATCATGCATTTACATCATCAAAGAACTGGAAGGTGGAGGGAAGGAACTCTTTGATAGAGGACAGCTGATGTGACCAGTTTTAATATTTCTGTATTTCAAGACCCTAAGAGATATTTTGGTTCAAGAGTTCCTATGTAGTGTCAAGCTTATGTTTGAGGAGAGTGGTGTCATTTCTATTGTTTCTATAATTCAACAGTTTTAGTTCCCAAGTCTTCCAAATTTGGGGGGGCCAACATTTCTTTAACTGTGAACAAGAAGAAATAGAACTTCTATTTCACAAAGCTTTTCTTCCCATTAAGCCTTTCATATTTTTATTAGATATTAGACAATATAGCCAGTCTGTAAGCTACATATAATTTCTATTTCAGAGGCGAGGAAACTGGGACTCGGAAAAGCAAAACAAATGCGCACAGTCACGGTTATGAAACAAAGCTGGGATTTAAATGTAGGTCTCTCTGATTATAAAACCCATGCTGTGTCTCCTGTGGGATGCTGCCAGTGACTCCAGAGCCTTTTGCTTTCTTCCATTATTCTCAGTCCTTTAAAAATTTAATCATTCTTTGACATCTCTCTGAATGTGCTCTGAAGTTTCCAAGTCCTGGTTGAGCGTGGGGCCTAGCTCTGGGAGGACCCCTCCACTAAGGGGCAAGTCCATCTCTGGAGCAACTTCCTACGTTTTCAGCAAAATGTGGTTGAGATGAATATCCAGGTCAGGCTTAAAGTGGAGCAGGGAGGGAAACAGATGGCCCACTGGGCACATCTGTGGCCCAAGGAGTGTGGGTGTGTTAGCTTGAGCTATTGTGTTTGCAACTATACGTGGAGCCAGAAGGGTCCAGGGTGGGTCTAAGGGAAACTGAGACTTACTTGCATTTGTCTGAGGAGGTGAGGAGTTGGTGGCCACAAGTTGATTTCCCTGTGGGTTTATTTGGCCTAAGGGGAGGGTGGAGGTATTCCGAGAGCCTTTGTGTGGTAGAAAGGTCCCTTAACATCCTCGTCCAGGGTATTTGAGTAAAACTGAAGAAGTGGGAAGGTCTCTGTGAGATCATGAGAGGAGTGGATAAAGGGATTTGCAGTGACTAAGGGTGACATGGTTAGGTGATGGGATGATCTCTCCACTCTGGGGAGGACAGCACGCCCTGGTGACACTACAGCCGACAGCATGCCCTGGTGACACTACAGCCGGCAGCACTGGGTGCACTGGGCCTGTTTCCAGGAGCACCAAGGGCACCATCAGCAATGGTGGAAAGTAGCATTTTGGTGAGGGGTATAAGAGCATAAGGAAAGAATGCGCTAGAGCCTACAGACCATTACAGGGGCATACTTAAGGCAGCTTCGCCGATTCCCAGAAACATCCAGAACAGACTTCGAAGAGACTCCACTGGAGTGTGTATGCGAGTGAGAGATTTGGGTTATTTCTTTTAACTCTTAACCTGACCACACCTGCAACTATGATACATTGAACTACCAGAGTATTTGGATCATGAGTTATGAAGACTGTTACACCTCTCAAAGCAAAACTTCGGTGTCGCAGAAATTAGTGACTGGAAGTTTGTTAAGAATTGAAGTAAACCAGAGATGCCTGGGTGGCTCGGTTGGTTGAGAGTCCAACTCTTGATTTTGGCTCAGGTCGTCATCCTAGGCTCGCGGGATAGAGCCCCACATTGAGCTCCATGCTGAACGTGAAGACTACTTAAGATTTGCTCTCTTTATTTCTCTGTCTCTCTCTCTGTGTGTTTCCTTTTGCCTTTTCTGCCCCACTGGTGCTCTCTCTGTCTCTCTCAAATAAAAAAGTGCTGAACATGAAGACTGCTTAAGATTCGCTCTCTTTATTTCTTTCTCTCTCTCTCTCTCTGTCTCTCTCTGTCTCCTTTTGCCTTTCTCCCCCACTGGTGCTGTCTCTCTCACTCTCTCAAATAAAAAAGTAAAAATTAAGAAGGAAAAAAAATTCAAGTAAAGCCAGAGGATTATGGATTTCTGCATTGCAGAGGAGGACCCACCGTTTTCTGGCTACAAGCTGGCATTGGTGATATAAAGAAATCACAGGTCATGGGATTTCTAGCACTCTGTTCTAAAAGCATTACTCAGCTGCTGCTTCCCCTGTGTCTTCCACATTCCTTTCGGAGGAGAAGGAGTTTCCACTGTTAAGTTATTATTTTTAAGACACCCAGACCAACAGTTTTGTCTGCTTTCTGCCCTATGGCTTATGTAACCAGAAATTATGACAGTGGCAGAGCGTGCTCATGAAGAAAACACCTTCAAATCTGCAGCTCTTGCTTTCAAGCTTTTTTTTTTTTTTCTTTTTATCCTCATTGATTCCAAATTCTTCCCCTGTGGTTTCTGTGTAGGAAAGTTATTTCCTAATCTGTTGTTTTGGACCTTAAATATTTAATAGAGTATAGCTTCAATCATCTTATTGGAAATTCTGTTGAATGTTTGAGAAGTTTATCTGGCCTGTGTCCTGTTGAGTCAGCATCAGGACACCTACTATCTCGGGGAGCCTGGGTGGCTCAGTCGGTTAAGCATCTGACTCTTGATTCCAGCTCAGGTCATGATCTCATGGTTCATGAGATGGAGCCCCGAGTCGAGCTCGGTGCTGACAGTGCAGAGCCTGCTTAGGATTCTCTCTCTCCTTCTCTCTCTGCCCCCCACCCACCCATTTGTGCACATTCTCTCCCTCTCTCTCTCTCTCTCTCAAAATAAATAAATAAACATTAAGAAAAAAAGACAATACCTCTGTGAAGAATTCAGCAATTATAGATTCAATAGAAAACCTCAAGTAAGGAGGAAGAGAAAAAGTTGAAATGGAACAGAGTATGCGTGTGTGTGGAAACCCATGTGGTATGTCTCCCTTCTCGGTTCCAGGCAAAGCATGGAACCGTTAGTCACATTTGAACACATATCCCTGAAAACAGGGCTAAAAGGAGAGATGGATACTTGGAGTATCCGAGACCAGGCCTTTAGAAATATGAGGGAGAAATCCATAGCTAGCTAGACAATGGTAAATTATTGTAGGATACAAGTGAAATGGCTATTAATTTCCATTGTACTTCATGATGGAAAAAAATTCAAGTCTCTCTCTCTCTTTTAAGGAAAGAAGGAAAGACACCTAACCCACTGTTTCTCAAAGTGTGTTCTGGGAAATATCAATTCTGCCAGATGCTGACTAGAAACAAGTTTGTTGGCCAAATCAGTTTGGGAGACACTGTTACATAAGGACAGTCACATTTCTGCACCCCTGGAATTCTCAAGAGTTTCATAAACAAATAGACTCTGTGACTCCCCCCGTGGAGAATATAGCTCACATGCACTCGACTTTTTCTGCGAGGTCAGTTTTAGGGCTAGTGAAACCACTTTGAGTTGGCTCACTGGAGAGCCACTTATTAGATGAGACTTATCCCAGGAAATTATAGGATCAAGAAAACTAACAGAAGAACGATGTGTTCCCACTGAAACCGTTGGTACATTCAACACTGACAGTATTCTTCACGGTGAAGTCTCGAAGTTATTTACATCTAAAGAAAATCATTTCCAACAAGTTATCTAGAACGAATGTTCCTGAAACATGAGGTACTGCTTCGGTGCTCATAACCGCGCTCTAGAGAGTCAAGCTTGAAATTACAACTGTACAACTGGCTTGAAGAACTTACTGTGCCCTCCTTAGGAGATTTCAGGAACACAGATGATGGGTAAGGATTTTTTTCACACCATGATAGCAGAAGAGAAGAATTAGCATGTGTGATGGAAGTGCCTGACATTAAGCTTTTGGTTGCGGAGGCATCCGTTTCACAGACTTCCATCTTGAATCAGTTATTACCAGCTGTGTGGCAGGGCCACTGGCAACACAACCAGATAAGGAACCAGACCCCTAGGTTCCCCTTTTAGAAAGCTCTCATGAACCTAGATAACTGACCGCCTGAGTCACCCCGCTTATTCCTTTCCATGCCCTAATTCCAGCTTTTACGTTTAAAAATTTTCCCAGAGTGAATCGGCGAAGCCCTCAACCCCAGTAGAGGTGGAGACCCTGACTGGCACTCTCTCTATCTTTCTCTGCTGTGACCTCACTGTGTGGCCCGTATACTGTATACTGTAGGTGTGCTGTATGCTCTCTAGGAACCATGGGTAATAAATCTTGTCCTTCAAAATTCCCTGATAGGTTTCTGCTTTGGTGCATCCTGTGATCACCGTAACCTCAGGGACTGGTCCAGCCACGTTGGCTTCAGTTGGGGGAGGGCCGGTGGGGGATGACCCCAAATAGTCTGGTCCAGGTGAACCCCCTAGGCACTTCTAGCTAACAGCACTATTATCAATAGGCTGAGATTGAGAAAACAGCATGATGATAAATAACATAAATCAGGCATGCTCTCTTTATATTGGAGTCAGTCTCTCTGTTTGAAAGCTAACATTTTCAGCTGCCCATTCTCGGGGCATACCCCTTGGGGCTGACATGGATTTCCAAGTTCCTCTTGGGGTCTGACCAAAAAGACTTTGTCCCAGGTGCTGTGTGCCATGTGGGACTCAAGACTCACCTACCAGGAAATTTGCAAACAAAGCTTTAAGGAAAAAACTTGACGGTGTCAAAAGGCAGGTGAAGTGGAAATTTATTTTAAAAAGCCATTATTTAAAACATTCTAACTCAGTGGCATCTGGGTGGTTCCGTCAGTTAAGCGTCCAACTTCAGCTCAGGTCATGATCTCATGGTTTGTGGGTTCGAGCTCCATGTTGGGCTCTGTGCCGACAGCTGGGAGCCTGAAGCCTGCTTTGGATTCTGTGTCCCCCTCTCTCTCTGCCCCTCCCCTGCTTGCACACACACACACACACACTCTCTCTCTCTCTCTCTCAAAAATAAATCAACATTAAAAAAATTTTAAAAAAGGGCGCCTGGGTGGCTCAGTAGGTTAAGCGTCCGACTTCAGCTCAGGTCACGAGCTGCAAACACTGCAGTGTTTGTGTTGATGCTTAAAAAGTCCACCCACCCCAGGCCGCCTGGGTGGTTCAGTCAGTTGAGCGTCCGACTTTGGCTCAGGTCATGATCTCTCGGTCTGTGAGTTCAAGCCCCACGTCGGGCTCTGGGCTGATGGCTCAGAGCCTGGAGCCTGCTTCGGATTCTGTGTCTCCCTCTCTCTCTGCCTCTCCCCCATTCATGCTCTGTCTCTCTCTGTCTCAAAAATAAACTTAAAAAAATTTTTTTTAAAGGATCAGACTTTATGACCCCTTTTCAAAAAAATAAATAAATATTCTAACTCAAGCAGTGATAATTAAGAAACGTTCAGAAAATCAGGCAAATGTGCTCTCTAAAAACAATACAGGAGGGAGACTTCTACAGGCATCTTCTTCTCCCAGATCTCAGGCTGGGACCTTGAGAGGCGTAAACAGTGCTTAGCTTGGAGGAAGTGTGACAATCCCAGGTAGGAGCACCAGCAGGGGCCATGGATCCTTCTTCCTGGACACTTCACCAGGAAGCTCCAGAGACAACGTTCCCCATCATTTTAAAGGCCCTGAGTACACTATCAGAAATTCACTAGAGGAAAAGCCAGGAAAGCCACTTACATCATCAACTTTTCCCTCATTATGGTTTTCTATTTTTTTCCCTCTCCCAGGTTGAAATGTAATATAAAAACAAGATAGAGTATAGCAAAGGATGATCCAGGTATGTAACTAATTCCTAAAACTTCAGACCTTTAGACTTCTTAGAAATAGGTCTTTCACTTTATTATAGGGGAAAAAAAGGAAGACAAAAACTAGGTTTTATAGACAGTTCATAATTAACTACAATTATGGCCATTTTCCATACTCACAATGTCACTCTTAGAGCCACTTAGGCTTTGTCTTACATTTTGCCAGAATTTTGTGCTATAAAAAATTGCAGGTCACATAAAATTTTAATTTTGAATCACAAGGAAGAATGTTTGATGATTGTAGAATCATTACTTAAAAACAATTAGTGCTGGCTAAAACTGGAACAACGGAAGAAACAGATACTCAAATATCTTTGGAGATGTCTTTGGTACTGAAAACAGTTGTGATAAATGTTATGACTGAAGATCAGATCTCTGTCTAATATTTTTAATGGAAATTAAGAGAATACTTTAATACCCTTGCTTATCAGTTTTCATTGATCTTTCTAAATGTAAAGACTTGAAAGACTGTTGACATCTAAGAGTGAATAATACAAGTATATTTGAGTTTCCACACATTTCACGCTTCACCAAGTGAGAATGTTTCAGGTGATGACATGTCTGGTCAAGGAATACAGAATACTCAAATTGATGGACCATTTGATTTTAAATGTAAGCATAACATAAGGGAGTAGGGACACAGTTCACAATTGCTTTTATATCACTCAAGAAGTCCTGAACTCAGGCTTTGGATAAGAAAGTGAGCAAGAGACAGAGAAAGGCGAGGTATAGGTTCCATTCTTCAAAGACCTTATGGTCTAGCTGAAGGAAGAAACAGGAGTCCGTGGAAAGTAAAACTATTAACAAAAAGAGTAAATGTAGAAGGCAAGATGACTAATAAAGACCTGGCTTACTGACGGAGCTCAGAGGCGAGACAGAGGACTTCACAGAAGTTGTGGGATTTGAATCTGACATGAGGCTCGAGAAGATTGCAAGGGTTGGAGAGGACCTATCTGACCCCACGCACCATACCCTGTGAGGGAGAATGAGACCTGCGTGAAAAAGATTGCAACATCGTGCCCTCATTCGGGGCTGGCGAAGAATATCATTTGTTTGGAGCCAAGACTTTCTGTAGGTCAGGAAATAGAGGGCCGTATTTCTGAAAAGGACAAATGAGGCTGGATTAGGGAGAGTCTTAAGTGCCAGACCAAATCGGAGCTTTATCACATCAGACTTGAGAGCTGGGGAAATGATGACGTCAGTTTGTTTTTAGGAAGAATGAGTGCTAGGTGGAGAGGGAGGAGAGCCTGGAGGCAGGAGGGACAGCTATTAGTCCCCTGGTGTGAGCTGACAAGCCTCTGGACTGGCCAGCGAGAGGGGGAGAATGGGAAAGACACCGGGACCGGAGCATGGTTGGAAGTGGGAGAGAGAGAAATCAATGATGACTCCTCCTGAGGGTGCCAAGGGCTGGCTTGTTTTTCCTTTGCGGCTTTGTTTTGTTTTGTTGCCTTTCAGGACCTTCGGAGTTATTTTTCAGTGCCTTGTAGCCATGAGTTGACACGTTCACGGGAAATCAAGGAGCTTTTGAACAGGTCTTCTGTTTTTAGTAATTGTTTATCCCTGCTTTGTAGACATGGTGCTTAGAAACCAGGGAGAAATGTGAAGAAGTCACATTTGCAGCAATACATCAGGAGCCAGTTCTCTGGGTGCTGAAACTGCGCTGCCACATTGCCTTTCCCCAGTGGAGGAATTATCTGAGCAAAGGTCTTAGGCAGGTTTTTTCATTACATGTGTGAATATCAGTAGCTCATCTCTTATTACAATAACTTACAACATGAAATTAAGACCCCAGCCCGCTCAGCTACACAGTGCCGTCCCAACGCAACGCTTCTGCAAACAAACAAACAAACAAAATTGAGGACAATTTTCTATTTCAAACATACACATAGTTTCAGCAATTTCATGCAAACTTAGTTTCATCGTATCTACCTACCTGTCTCCCTAAATAAAAAGAATATGTCCCAAATCATTTCTAAGCGACTCCTTTCTTAAAAGGATAAAATAAATAGCTCCATCTTATTTAGGAAAGGAATGTGTGAAATAAGTTCTGAATTCCGCCCCACCCTTCTTCGCTGTGCTGCTATATCATTACAACGTCAATATCCTGTGTTAGAAACACTTATTTAACTTGTAACATTTTACTTTTATGGGAGAGCCATGAATGTGAAAGGCACATAAAAACCACAGCCAAATGGTTGACATCTGACCTTTAATCCTCTCTCAAGACTACTCCACACAGCACAGTGGGTGTATCAACTGCTTCTTAATTTACTAAACATCATGGTGTTGCTTAAGAAAAGAAATTGCACACGTTTTTGACCCTGGGTTTCCTTCCTCACCAGCCTCTTTTTTTGTTTTTAGCATTTATATTACTTTCTGATGTTTGGTCCTGCAAATTGCCACTTCCTTTGTAATTAAAATTAAGGTTGGAACCTCAGGAAAAGGGTGTCAGAAGGTGACTTAATTAAACTGTAAGAAGACCAAGAAGGAGCTAAGAAGTTTGTTTTCAAATCTGAAACTTCATTATCACAAATAATATGGTTCTTAATTCTTACTAATATATAATTATCTGACCTGAACATATATATATATATATATATATATATATATATAAATTTTTTTTTTCAAATAAATCTAAATATTTTCAATAAATATGTATAGGGGCACCTGTATGGTTCAGTCGGTTCAGTGTCCAACCTCAGCTCAGGTCATGATCTCTCAGTCTGTGGGTTCAAGGCCTGAATCGGGATTTGTGCTGACATCTCAGAGCCTGGAGCCTGCTTCAGACTCCGTGTCTCCCTCTCTCTCTGCCCCTCCCCCACTCACGCTATGTCTCTGTCTCTGTCTCTGTCTCTCTCTCTCAAAAATAAATAAACATTAAAAATTAAAAAAAAATATGTATACATGGCAGAAAATAAAATATAGGTGGGATTAGCAGAAAGGGACCTCAGAAGAAGCCTGTCTACCCATCATTTGGCAGAAAGAATGGCTCAGAATTTTGGAAGATGTCACTTGGCCACTTAGGGTCAAATTGGGACCAGAATAGCCCTGCACCCCAGCACTGCTCCCTTACAGCTGTGCCCCCAAAGTGACATCTCTGGCAGAAAGAGAATGCTGTGCCTTAAATATACAAAGATTGAAAAAAGATTGTTCATGGCAAACTTGGAACTAGATCCCCTCTTTGAAGCAAATCTCTGGATTGCTGCCCCTACTTTGCAAACTTGCAGTGATGTATGCCCCCCCCCCCCAACAGTTCTCCTCTTGTTTTGTCTTCAGGGGATGAGAGCGGGCATAAAATCTGGAAACCTGACCCATCTGAGTCAAGAAAAAGGCTTTTGTCTGTGAACCTGACCACCAGCTATTCATTAATAGCTGATTGAAAGATTTTTGTCAAGAATACCCCCTCCCGCCTTTTACAGAAATAAACAATCTGAAACAGAATTGAACTAGTAATATGGAATCAGTTGCCACTTCAAATAGTCGCGTCTACTACACGTAAAGGTGTTTATTTCCTCGTGACAAAACATTTGTTAGCTCTTCCATAACATCCCTTAAATCCGCTGTTTGCTTTGTCAAAAGTAGAGTAGGAACTTTTTTACAAAATGTCTTAGCATATCCTAAATTAATAGTTCAATTAGTTAAAAATACAAAAAGGAAACCCTTAATTTTGTGTTTCCAGCAGATGAATAATTATACTCTTAATTTCAGACAGTGTTATAGTGTGTGTGTGTGTGTGTGTGTGCGTGTGTGCGTGTGTGTGTATCACACGGTGCTAGGGAAGCAGTATTGTATTTTTATTTATTGTATTAAAGTTCAAAAGCAAGGACGAATTCAATTTGCAGTTTTATCATTTATTCTTTAATGCTAACTAAAGGCACGTATAAACTTTTTTTTTAAAAGTGTTTACGTGCATTGCATTTCATTTCCATCATATTGTTCCCTAAGAATCGTTCGTAATGTTTGACCTTTTAATAACTGACTTCCATTCAAATAAGAAAAAGTAGTCACATTCGACTATATTCAACATTTATTAATATAGCATTTAAACTCAAGGGAAATGCCAGACTTTAATATTCTGACAAAGGAAATTTATCCTAATCAGCCTTTGTCTCTGCCCTTTGTAAGAATCGCAAGAAACTGGGACATCTTCTGTATTAAACAACCTGAACTATAGCAAGTATCACCCATCTGTGAAGTCGTAGTTTCACCATATTTGCTTCTCATAAAAAATAAAAAAAGTATAGATCCCTGCCTCTGCAACTTAAGTATGAGAGGATCAACAATGGAAAACATGTATCACTACCAAGGACTTGGAATTCTAGAGACAATCTCATGCGGAGGGAAATAAAATATAATTGGCTGAAGTCACTCCTGTAGGATCCCCACAAGTGGCCCAGTACCAATCTTCGACTCCCTTTGTAATTGCTTATATTGTTTTAAGATTCTATTTCACTTGGTAAAAACAAGACCTGAGCCCTCAACCTTCTAAAAGCAGCATGGGAAAGCAACTCCGATGAAGGGCTTGATTAATACACTCTCTTTGCAGTTCTCCAACAAGTCAAGCATTTCCTGGAAACCGGCCCACAGAGTGTGGGGCTATTTTTAGCAGCTCACCTCCCTGTAAATGCAGCTATTAGATATCCAGATATCCCTGCTCCTTTCAGGTGCAGTAAAATAGAACATAAAAGGGTGTAATTGAATGATTACAGCTGAAGACTATAAGCAGGAGATCTAGGGTCTCTCTTTCCAGAGAGCCCTGGGACATACCCCACAAGGGCTTTTTCTCTCCCCAGGGCCTCTGAACCCTGTGCGCGGAGCAGGGGCCCAGGCCCCCCGCAGATGCCACGTAATCTCAAAAACTTGCTGCTGGGATTGTTTTCTGTTCACAACACACACCCAGGGTAGAAAAGAAGGGAAAGAGAACTCATATCTTTGGACAGCTACTGTGTGCCAGGTCCTGTGGATTCATGCAATTGTCACAACAGCCTGGTGAGGTGGGTGGGTATCCTTATTTCTACTTTCCCCATGAGCAAAACTTACCATCAGCCAAGTCTGCGACTGCCCAAGGAAACGTGGCTAATGAGCCGCAAAGCCAGGTTTGACCCCATTGCATGCTTTGGCCCTTACACTCTGTTCTTTGGAAGAGAGACTGGAAAGCCATCTCTGTCACTGGGGTGGCGGAGTAATTGATTGTCTAAACCAGAACAAGTCTGAGAGAGCCACAGATACGCAATGATAAAAACACCAGGACAACAAGGGTGGCTTGGCAGGTCTCCGGCAACCCAGGGTTTACGTAGCCAGCTTGTGTGAACTCTTCCTTGTTCACACCAGCAGAGTCAAGAGTAGAGTTGAGTTCCCCGAAGAAAACTCCCTGCCCACGGCTCAGCATGGGGATGGCTTACACCAGAATCCTGCCCTAGATCCCTCACAGTAAGAAATAGAGTTTAAAAGAAATTCTTCTGGCGATGCCTGGGTGGCTCAGTCGGTTAAGTGTCCGACTTGGGCTCAGGTCACGATCTCGCAGTTTGTGAGCTCGAGCCCCGGTTCAGGCTCTGTGCTGACAGCTCAGATCCTGGAACCCACCTACCTCAGATTCTGTGTCTTCCTCTCTCTCTTTGCCTCTCCCCCACTCTCTCTCTCTCTCGCTCTCAAAAATAAATAAACGTTAAAAAAATTCAAAAAAAATCTTTTGAAGACTAGGTTTATTTTTTTGTACTTAAAATTTTTTTTTGTTTTACTTAAGAAAATCTTTATTTTTGAGAGAGAGACAGAGAGTGAGCAGGAACAGAGAGAAGGAGACACAGAATCCAAAGCAGGCTCCGAGCTGTCAGCACAGAGCTCCATGTGGGGCTCAAACTCACCACCCTTGAGATCCCGACCTGAGCCAAGGTCTGACGCTTAACTGACTGAGGCACCCAGGGGCCCCTTGAAGACTAAGTTTTAAGTGTAAGAGTTTTTTGTTTGTTTGTTTGCCCTAAGAGTGTCGGTGGTGCTGAAGGTACATAAAATAGGTACTACATACAAATATCTAACATGTATTCACTTTTTACTGCGTTCTGGGCACTATGCAGAGTGCTTTACCTGCACTATCTCATTTAATTTTCTCAACACTTCTGTGGGGTATGTACATTTATTACCCCCATTTGACAGATGAAGAAGGAACACACAGTGAGTGTGGCTCAGCTATAATGCAGGCCCAGACCGTCTGCCTGCCCATCTCGCCCCTATGCTGTGTGTCCTGTGTTGGCCTTGGAAATCGTAAAGCCACAAAGCCGTGTATTAGGTTTCCTGGGCTCACAAATCAGATTATTGAGGAGAGGTTCCTGTCTTAACTAACAGCTCAGTATTTGTCGGAAGTCATCATGTGTGTATTTTTGCAAACACCATCAAATGAGTGACACAGATCACCTGAGCATATCGTGTGGTGTGCCAGAAGGTGGCATCTACGGGGGGAATATACTAATATTTATCTTCTTGAATGTGGGTCTCATTGTCTCTAACACCAAGGCAAGCCTCACAAGGACTATCTTGCGGGTCTTCAAAGCCCTTCACCCTCCCTGCACAGTACCTGCCTCGTGGGAGACAAAAATGACTCCGTTCTGCATAATGATTGAAGCTGTCAATTAAACTATAGAGTGTTCAGAGCAGGGGAAGTCACAGGGGGTTAAGATAGACCCGGAAGTCTTTACAGAGAATATGATATTTGAACTAGGCCTTGAAGGAGGATAAATTGGTCTTTGAACAAAGTAAAGGATAGAGATGAAAGGTATTCCAGGTGAGAGAAACAAATCAAGCACGTGAACTCAGATGGGAATTTTGAGGGGAAAGCAAGAGACCAGGATATCTGGATTGAAACAGAGTAGAAGTCTGATATAGAAAGGCAAGATTATGGAATCCTTAATGTCAGGCTGGGGGATGTCAATCAGTTCATGTTTCATAAGAGAAGTGAAGGACCACGACCTGGGGCAACAGGGCAAGGGCCCTATTCTTGGTGCCACATTGAAGGCCCCAGTGGAACCTTGTCTACTGCTTAGACAGGGAAGCCCTGTGGTCATTGGGCAAAGACCCTTGTAATGGTTGCTGGCCAGTTTTTATCTGATTTGAGAGGAAACTGGAAGTCTTTTTTTTTTTTTATTTTTTTTAATTTTTTTTACGTTTATTTTTGAGACAGAGAGAGACAGAGCATGAACGGGGGAGGGGCAGACAGAGAGGGAGACACAGAACCCGAAGCAGGCTCCAGACTCTGAGCCATCAGCCCAGAGCCCGACGCGGGGCTCCAACTCACGGTCTGTGAGATCGTGACCTGAGCTGAAGTCGGACGCTTAACAGACTGAGCCACCCAGGCACCCCCGGAAACTGGAAGTCTTTAGGGGACTCTGAGAAGGAACAAATATGGTAAAGTTAAACTGGATGAAGGTGATCAAGGAAAACAATATAGGAAATATCTCCTCATAAGTATAAGAGCCTTTTGGTCTAAGAGGAGAAAAGGAAAGTGGGACTTACAGGGAAATAGCTTCCTGAGGACAGCAGTGCCCCCTTAACTGCGTGAGATGTGGTCTAAGACCCCCTGCGCATGCCTGAATCTGTGGATAGTACTGATCCCTACATATGCTATGCTTGTTTTCTATGCATACATAGCTGTGATGACGTTTAATTTTATTGGTAAGAACTTAACAAAAATAACTCATAATAAAATAATTATAATAAGGTACTGTAACAAAAGTCACATGAATATGGTCTCTCTCTCTCCTTTATTATACTGTACCCTTCTGTGCTGATGTGAGATGATAAAATGCCTACATGATGAGTGGAGGCAATGATGTAGGCATTGTGATGCAATGTTAAGCTGCTACCGACCTTCTGGAGCTAGAAGGAAAATCATCTGCTTCTGGACCAAGGTTGCCCACGGTAACGGAAACTGCAGAAGGCAAAACCAAAGATGAGGGGGACTACTATGTAAGGAAGAGTGTCCAAAACTGCTTGTGCAAGGATGATTATTGCTGTTTTCATCTCCCTCAACCCTGTGAACTGGTTTCAACGTAGACATTGGCACTCAGAACAATGATGGAAATGGATTTTCAACGGCTGTTATTCTCACTAAGCAATGTCTTTTGCCTTTCCTCCTACTCTAAACCTTTTAACTTGTTTATTGTAGAAGAGAATTTTAAAAATTCAATTTGGAAAGTTTAAGCTTGGAAAACTTTAGAAGTTTGTGAAGGGCAAAGACTAAACTCTTTGAATCCTTACAGCATATAGCGTAAGAATGGTTAACTGAGCATAAAATGATCTCCCCATCATTGCGGCAGGGAAAGCATTGTAGACACCAGTTACTATTCAACATTGGGAGTTCAAGCAATAAGGAGTGATGTGAAGGTAAAAGTCCGGTGTTTGAAACGAGTCTCACTGTGATACTCACAGGCCTTTAGAGCTTCTTGATAAGAGATAGTTACTTTGTTGTTGTTTTTTTTAATTTTTTTTTTAACGTTTATTTTATTTTTGAGACAGAGAGAGACAGAGCATGAACGGGGGAGGGGCAGAGAGAGAGGGAGACACAGAACCCGAAGCAGGCTCCAGACTCTGAGCCATCAGCCCAGAGCCCGACTCGGGGCTCGAACTCACAGACCGTGAGATCGTGACCTGAGCTGAAGTCCGACGCTTAACCGACTGAGCCACCCAGGCACCCCAAGAGATAGCTACTTTGTAATGACTTTCTGGGCTCCACGATTTTTAAACCAAAGCTTTGTTTAACATTTTGTACATAGGTTTTTTTTTTTTTTAAATACAAGTTTATGTGTTGTTATAATTAATGTTTCACCCATATGAAGGTGAAACCATAAGCTATAACCATGGCTTTGAAAGCAAATAAAAATAATCTAGAAGTGGAAAAGAATTCTCGACAAAATCCACGCATGCTTTTGTTTTGTACAGACCCCCTTTCAGGATCCTAAGCCCGGTGCTGTGTATGAAATAAGGCAGGAGTTAAAAGAAGCCCATACTTTAAAAGGATACCTTTAGAGGTGACAGCACAGAAAGAGATGGAGATAATGTAGCCAGTGCAAGAGGTGGAGTTTTCCAGAGGAGAAGCTGGGAACCTTCCTGGGGACCCCCCAGCCAGGGGCTAAGAGGGCTAAAGGGGCTCCGTTAGGAGCTGAAAGTGGCTCCTGGCCAATAACTAGCAGGAAAACAAGGACCTCTGTCCCACAACCACAAGGAAATGGCTTTTGCCAACAGCCAGCAAGGACCCCATGTTCCAGATGAGAATCACAGATGGATCTGACCCCTTGTTTCCGACTGGTAAGACTGAGCAGAGAAGGCAGTCACTCCATGCCAAGATGCTGACCTACGGTTTCTGAAAACTCATCCACGTGTTTTTCTCAGATAAAACGTATTCCTCGAAGTGCAAGCACTTGATGAATATATGTTATCTATTTATCTGCCTTATTAAACAGTATTTAGTAGACTGCCTAATATTTAAAGAATCGAATAAATATTTGTTGAATGAAGGATATGTGGAAACATTTAACTGTTTCTTCGTTACTCAGATTGCTTAACTTTATAAGCATCGATTGTTTACTGGGCTCTGTGATAGATTGCATGATCAGTTACCAGCGCCTGCTTTCCTTCACTGGGAGAGGTTATACTTCCCTGCTCCTTTGAAATGAGGCTTGTGATTTACAAAAGGAAATCATGAGTAGAAGCTTCTCCTCATGCAGAAACTTTTAAGAGTAATTTTGTGCTTTACTGCCCCCTCTTTCCCTTCTGTGGTGGTCACGAGCACCTTTCCAGGTAGGGACCGCTCTGCTCTGCCTGGAATGAGGACCCATGGTGCTGCAGAGCAGAGCCCCCATCCACGACTGGTATGCCATATGACCAATCAGTAAATCTGTCCCGTTCTAAGACACTGAGAAAATAGGTGTTCTGGTACCATGACATAAACTAGTCTATGTTCACTGATATAATGGTGATTCCTTGAAGGGTAACTAAGAAATCAATATCCATCTGCCAGGCCCACTGAAGCGTGGAGCTCTGACTTTCTTGTTCTACCAGCTGGAGAAAAGACTCTGCTTTTAAAGAGTTCATGTGGGGGTGCCTGGGTTCCTCAGCTGGTTAACCATCTGATTCTTGATTTTGGATTAGGTCACGATCTCGTGGTTTGTGAGACTGAGCCCCACGTTGGGCTCTGTGCCCACACATGCTGATAGTGTGGAGCCTGCTTGAGATTCTCTCTCTCTCTCTTCCCCTCCCCTACTTATGCTCTCTCTCTCTCTCTCTATCTCTCTCTCTCTCAAAATAAAGAAAAAAAATAAGCTTTAAAGTGCTCATGTGATTAGGTCAGGCCCACCCAGAAAATCTCAATTTTAAGGAGAGCTGATTTGGGATCTTAATTACATCTGCAAAAGTCCTTTGCAACAGTCACTAGATTAACATCTGATTGAATTTTGAGGGGAAGATGTGTAAATACCACAGTCTGGGAGCCTAGGAGACCCCACCGGAAGTGGTGGCTGTTGGTATGGCTTGCCTATGGCAGAATTGATGACATGGGGCCTGTTCCTGTGTCAGATGGTTCTCCTGAGAGCAAGAACTGGCATTATTTGGACAGGTAGCTAATTTAGGACATGCAGTGACTAGTAAAACACTGGTTCTATGCTTCTGAGCTGGTTTCTCTAAGAATATAATCCCTTAAATGCTAAGAGGGCCACTACAGTAGTCCGTTCTGGCAAGAAACAGAAAATGTTCTCAAACTAGGTAATTGAGGAGAGTTTAATAAGACATATTTTTTCTTTCTTTTTTTTTTTTTTAAAAAAAAGGTGTGGGCAGAGTTTACGGATCTATCAAGGGTTAGCGTAGTGCCTCTCTTATAGCAGAAGGGAGAAGGGGAGGGTGGATCTGGGAACTGGGAATGGGGAGGGGTGTGGAGAGGAGCACCCGACAGGAACTGTGGCCTCTGGAAGAAAAACACAACCAATCCACGGAAACTGAGTAGGGAAGTAGTGGAGAATGAATAGCTTGACCTCGTTCTCTTCCCATGTGCCTATCGCTAGCCAAGAAGGTAAAAGAGTCTGTTGGTCCAGTCCTCGGAGGTCAACTTTCTGGGGCAAGAACAGTGTGGAAAAAAGGTAGAGAGCAGATCTAGAGGGAGAAGCAAGAGATATGTAGCACAGTTACCAAAGACATATTTCTTGACTGTGGTCAGGGTCATGGGCCCTGTTCTGATTTGCAGATGAAGAATTTCTCATTTGTGCTTCATAGAATGTTTTGTTAGCTTGCCTATAACTTACATCCCATTAAACACAATCATTAATACGTATGTCTATCTTTTCTGCTATGGTGAGCTTCCTGAGAGCAAAGGCTGTGTCTTACTCATGTTTATAACTATAGTATCTATGTGCTTGACCCATAGTAGGTGATTAACAAATGCCCGTGGAATTATAAATATATGAAGTCAATGGGAAACTACTATCGAAGTCCCAGAGATCAATTTGGGGACAGGGGCGTAAACAAATGCCCCGATTCTGGTTGCCTCTAAGATGTTTTATTGCATATGGGTTGATAGAAGTTTCATTTACCAGTGCTATAAGTCTTATGCTATGAGAACCTGCTGTTCCTTTTTCATTTCCTACCTAAGGGTCATCAATTTCAGGTTATCCTACACATTCTATTCAATAAGCACTAAAGTACGTCAACACAGAAAGAGCAATAAACACAGGATGTACAAGACAGCTCAGAGCTACCAGTAATCAAACTGCAGTTGGCCTTTCACTGAGGTTGATGCCTTGAGATGAGATGATTGGATTCTCTGCCTCCCTGCCATTGTCACATGGGTCTCTGGCCACCAACAGGGAGTGGAGCATGCTTAGTCCATGGAAACACTGTTTTCTTCTGTCTTACTTCCTGACATTTTCAAAGCACTAAGTAAGGGTACGTGTGGTCAGCTTGATTTATGATCATTGTTTTGATGCATATAGAATCACATGGTGAAGAATCACAGGGTCTGACAGTCTGGGAAAAAATATAAATGTCATAATTTTGTTAATTGTTTTAGCATGTGTTTCTTCCACATGTCTGAAAGCAACTGTAATTGAGGGCTGTGGTTTCTGGGGCCCAGCCAAAAATACAATGTGACCAACAACGGAGGAAAATATCATGGGCTATCATGTGTCGGAGGATCTTTTATCTTTTTTTTTTTTTTTCTCTCCCTGCTGAAATGAGTATTTTCCAGTATTTAAGTATGTTACTGGAGTATGAAAAGAAGAATGATCAAAACTGAACCCTTGGATTAGTGTTTTTTATCAGATAAAAAATAACATATAAAACACACTTTTCAATTCTGTGGCTATTTCATTCCATCCTGGAGTTTTCTATTTCAAAAATTGGATTTTGGAGAAAAATACCAGGTCTTTCAATTCTTTAAGCATTTCAGTGATGATAAGGGTCTTTCACAAGCAAACAAATATCAGGAAATTCAAATACTGGTATGAAACCATAATCTCCTCTTACCTTGTTGCTCCAAAATATAATAACTCTATTGAAAACTCCTGAAACCACTGGGTGATCTGACCCCAAGGCTTCATATACGATTTCTTATTTTTATGACAGGAATTTCATGATTTCAAGGCAAGGTTGAAAAACACCCTATTTCCTCCCTTAAGCAAGTGATCAGGTTGCTGCATGAACAAAGCAAAAGGCTGAGCTCACGTGGCACGGCCAGGAGCTCTCTTGCCAGCTTCCTGGTTTGAGATGGACTGCAAAGGCTATTAGTATAGTTCCCAGGATTTCAGGCTTCTGAGTGCTGCCCAGTAACTAGATCTTTGAACAGCGAGCATCTGGTAGCCAGAACCACACAAAGTTTTTCCCATATTGAGCAGAACTTCTGCTGGTTTCGGGGCTGTTCTCTCACTGTTTTATAGTACTCCTTCTCTTTCTTTCCTCACATGCCTGGCTGGGATCCACAAATATTTTTGTCACGTTTCAAACTGACTGTACTTAGATGACTAAATTGATCGTCCTTGGGTCCAGCAGGTCATAGGAAGCTGCTGCTGCTAGGTACTCTCCCCATTCCCCCCAGTACATCCACCCCTCCACCCCCACCCCTATGGACAAGTCCCACAGCTGGTAATTGTGAGTTGCAAGAACAAATGGAAAGTCTGTCCTGCCAGTGGCTGGAGGAAAGTTTCCAAAGTGTTATTGGGAGTAATGTCAGACAAGAAAATCAAATTACTGGAGCAGAGGAAGAAAGGAATGCCTGAATAGAGGTTCTAACTTCTTTGGGGAACTGGGTGGACTGGCGAACAGCCTGGAAGGTTATGTAGATACCTGTGTATATGATTCCATATGCAATTATGATTATAACCATTATTTCTGAAAAGAGAGTCTAAAACTTACATTTATATGCTCAAAGGGTTTGGGCATAAAAAAATTTTTAAGAGTGATTACTGTGAACAAAATAGGCTTAGTTAACTAATTTAAAAAATGTTTTAAGTTTATTTATTTACTTTGAGAGAGAGCAGGGGAGGGTCAGAGAGAGAGAGAGAGGGAGAGACAGAATCCCAAGAAGGCTCTGCACCGTCAACACAGAGTCAGAGGTGGGGCTCGATCTCACAAACAGTGAGATCATGACCTGAGCTGAAACCAAGAGTCAGACTCTTAACTGACTGAGCCATCCATGTACCCCTAACTAACTTAAATTTTAAAAATCAAGAGAGAAGGAGGAATGAAGGGCGGTAAGAAATAATGAAGGCAGGACAAATAAGATGAAAACAGGGACAATGGAGAAAAAAGCACTTTACCTCTTTTATCAGCTATACAAGACTTGGCCTTGTGAGAGGGTCTGTGAGGACTCCATTTATAGCTAATATATGACGAGTTTAGTGATGGAAGAATGTAAGCAGAGAAAGTTTAGGCAGTGTGTGCAAGGTCACCTGGCTAGCAAATATCCAGACACAGCTTTGGGAGGTGGTTCTTGATCACTGTTCTAAACCAATACGCTCTTTCTCCTCCTTGATGTGTTTTATACAACGTAGTTTTTGTAATGGAGGGTAAAGTAACCTAAATGTTATCTCTGGATGCTGTGATTATGGGTGATTTAAAATTTTATCTTCATCTACATTTTATGTATATTTACAACAGACACGCCTTATTATTATGTAATTACATAATAAATTATGTAATAACAAGAATAATAATTAAAAAATTTTTAAATATTTATTTAGTTTTGAGAGAGAGAGACAGACAGACAGACAGAATGTGAGTGGGGGAGGAACAGAGACAGAGGGAGACACAGAATCCGAAGCAGGCTCCAGGCTCTAAGCTGTCAGCCCAGAGCCTGATGTAGGGCGTGGACCCACGAACCAGGAGATCATGGCCTGAGCCAAAGTCTGCCACTTAACCAACTGAGACACACAGGTGCCCCAAAAGAATAATAATTTTAAATTATTTTCCCATTTCTAAGAAATAAGCGATCAGATTGTTAAATCCTCACATTTCTACTGGACCTTGGGCATCAAATAAAGACTGTGAGCAAGAAACTTGGAAGAAGTTAATATTAATTTATAATGACCACTGTCACTGTAGTGAAATATGAATTGTTCATTGTAACAGAGTGATATAGCTTGATAAAATCAGTGAATACAATACAATCCTAACACATGGTGATTTGAATGTAAAATCCTAACATTTATTCAGTTAAATAGCTTTTGCTCTTCTAATCTATGCATTGTCCCGCCATTACCATATTTCCTGGCTATGTCTCTACAGACACAATGAAAGAGAGACCCAGGTCATTTACATGGTAACTTCTGCTTTGAAAGTTTTCTGGGTAAAATGCATCTTAGAGGAGATCTTCAGGAGCTCAGTCAGCCATTTGCTTATTTCCTACAACAGACTGAAGACAGTTGCTTGAAAATAGGTACTTACTCTTCCATTAGTTATCTTTTAAGTCACGCTGTATGTAAAAGCTGAACAGTTCTCCTTTGAGGCAGGGGTCTTGGTTAAGCTTCTTTTCTTTCTATAAAGGATTAGAAACTGAATAATTGCTCCTTCTCCCAAATCCAAAAGTGAAGGATGCTCCCTCAACCAATAAACTAAGGATATAGACTTCCAACTCTCCCTGTGGACTCTAAATTCTGCCTCCAGACTCCAGACTCTCTATGGAGAATGTAGTCCCGAATTGCCTCCAGTCCCTTTTCCCAAAGTGCTGGTGAAGAAATGACTATCTGGGGGACCATTGAAAGCCACTCAAAGTTCCACCCATTTATCAGGCAGGATAACTGAAAAGTGGTTCTACTCAGTCCATTTTATCTACACCCCATTCAGAATTATTTTTTCCCAAGCTCTAATAGCACATCTTCAGTTTTTAATTGAAAGATACTATGAAACTACCTGCACAGTTCTTGGGTGCCATCTTTGTTTCTGGTGATGTTTGCTAGTTAGGCTAGAATACACAGTGAAGAATCTTAGCCAGAGAAAATTTTTAGAATTAGCATTAAGAATTTTTTTTTTGGGGGGGGGATGAAGTAACTTGTTTCTTTCTCTCTAATGATAATGTTATTTATGGAGAATAAAGATGAGGTTGGGTGTCTCCAAAGCAAGATGGTTTTCTACTAAAATTCTCACAGGACTGTCCGTGTTCTGGAGTTGATCAGACTCAGTGAAGCCAGCGTACTCTGATCAACCTTCTAAAAGCCTGACTCCTAAACTACCCTCGGTCTGGAGTCTGCTCTTTCTGTCATTCTTAAGTTTGCTAAGGAAACATCAGAAGCAGAGCCAAGAGAGATGGACAATATGAAGAAAAATTTCTTAGAGCGCCTGGTGCAGTATCGTGGCCAAAACAACATGGATCTCTTTTTATTTCAAGGCCAAATGTTCTCTCTCTCTTTCCAGGATGGTAGTGGGTAAAACTGTGCCAGCTTTTATGGCATTAGCCTTCTCTTACCTTGGTGTGGGAGGAACACCGCCTTTTTAGTTAGACAGTGCTCCTCCAAGGTCAATACAACATAATCGTTTAGGATTTCCTTTACCATATCCAATAACATAGATTTGTCTCATTATGTGAAATTTCAGTTCACTTTAATTGAAGTTTTAGATATTCCAAAGTCTTCTGTGTGTGTATAAAAACCTTCATAGATATATACGGACATAAATACATATTTCACAGCTGACAAATCACACTGACTGTTATGGATTTTATTAGCAACACTCAAAGGGGAAACCTCTTTCAAAATTGAAGCATTGGGAAGTTTACATCAATATTTTACTCATTGCAACCAACAAGATTGTGCAAGTCATTTTATCTCTTTTTGCTTCCACTGCCAAAAAGAAAATAAAAAACTCTAAGGAATTAAGATTAGACCATGGAACTACATAGTTCCTTAGAGCCTCCATATTCATGATATTTATCCCAATTTGGTCTTACATATCTGTTCTTAGTTACATTTCTAGAAATACAATCCCACTTTTTACTTTCATCTTTTTCATTGCTTTTTTTTTTTTTTTTTTTTTTTTTTGTGAGTCCTTTCCAATCCTTTGTGGACAGAGGTTAGGCTAAGAATATAACATCCAGGCAAACATGCCAATAAACCAGCCATTTTTCCAGCCCCTCTGTTTGGTATGTGGGTTTGTCTATGTTTTGTAGAGTAAAACCAGAAATCCCCACTTATACAAATTTTCTGTTGGTAAAATGAGATATATCACAAGTTTTATAGTAAAATATAATTTAAATTTGAATAAAATTATTAGAAGTTAAATTCTGCTTTCTAGAATGGTTAGGAAGTGGAGTAGTGTGGTAACTATTTTGCTTCACTGAGAGTTGTCTTTAATTGTAGGCATAAATCACACACGTATGCGTATATAGAGGGTATATTTAATGGATGTATCTCTATGTACATAATAGAAGTAGATCTTTCATAAAGATCCATACAGGTTTTTACAGTTACTTCGGGTAATCAAGGCATCAGTTATAGGTGGGAGATAACTAATCTTCTAAACGTTTACATTCTGGTTTCAATTCCAAATAATTTGAGGTTCAATATATTAAGCACAGATGCATATGATATGCTATGTTCTACACAAAGTCAGCAAATAAAACAGCTACTGTGTGTGTCTACATAGGTATAAAATTTTACACTCATTGTTTTGCTATCAGTTAGACATGAAATAGGAATGCTTCCTCATGGCTCATGTCAAGTTCCTCTTGCTCTTCCATTTCCCTCAGGTCTCAAGTTTCATATTATATCTAAGAGCTTCTTGAAGGAGGCATTAATCACATTCTTTCCCAAATATGAATCTGGGAAACAGGGGAGGGGCTGATGACTTATACTGTTAACAAAAACACCATTACACATTTGATCTCACTTTTCCCCCCATCACTGGAAACTGGGAAGGGGATCTTGTTCCACCAGTAAAGAATAAAGGCATGCTTTTGGGGGGATTTATATACATCGCCCCCACAGAGGTACTTTGTTGTTGTTGTTGTTGTTGTTGCTGTCATTGTTTCTCCTGGAAGGCTGCGATCAAGACACCAAAAGCACAGTGAATGGAATGGATGAGCACGTTTGTGTCATTAAGTATATATTTTGATACAATTTAATTTTGGAAATAATTTTATGGATGCTATAAATAAATTACAACTGAAATAAATTACATTGAGGATGCAAAGAACTTTAAAAATATAGGTGTGATCACCTATTTAAGAAAGGTATTAATCCAATTAAAAATGAGTGACAAAATATGATGGCAGAAGGTCTCATCTCGATGTTCTATTCTGAAGCCATTCTGACCATTAAGGACCAACGAACACTGGTCCAGCATCCAGGGATGATGCTCGACCCACTTTTCTGAAAAATTCATTCCCTGGTTTGACAACTTGGATTAATGGAACAGTAATACCAATGAAGAACATGAAAAATATATCTTTTCTTATAGCTAGGACTCATGGTTATAGGCATTTAGAGGATTTTCATGGCTGATAACTATACTGAGAAGTTGGGACCCATCCTTATCCTTTGTACTTTTCCCACCAACAAGGTACCTACTTTAATACTTGGCCCAGAAGGGAAGCCTTTTGGAGGAAAAGCATGACGGAATGGTGAAGACATTGGCAGGAGAGGGCTATGTGTTGAGAGCATGGCCTAAGTTTTCCATCTCTAAAATCAGATCGATGTCATTCATATTCCAACTCTGCCATTTACAAGATATGTGATTTTGAAAAGACTTTAGTGATATTTTTTCCCTAACTAAGCTTTAGACTTCTTAAATGGCAGAAAGATCTATTTATCTCCTGAGTCATTGGCCAACTATCCCACGCTGATTCAGAATGCCGGACGCTTGGTGTTTACTGTATCTGTTGCAGAAAAAGCTTCCCTGGTATTCTAGCCCCTTACTGAAACTATTCAGGAAAATATCTCTCATTAAAGGAACTCAAGAAATCATCCATACTGTCATCATCCATGCATTAAGGAGCCTATTAGCATTTGCTAAGACATCTGTCTTTCCAGTTTTAACACAAGCTATGCTGGTCCTGGAAAAAATAGAAAACACCTGAATAACCGAGGGCATGGACACATATTTATACACAATCCTTCCTAACTTCCTGAGATATAACTAACTACTTGTATATTACTTTACATACTCATAATTACACACCTAATAATTAATATTAATGAAAAAGATAAAAGGGATTGTTCTGGGCCAATGCAGAAGAGGGATCTGTGGATCTTCCCCAAACTGATAGTTTGTGGTCATCACCACTTGTGAAGAAGCAAGAAGCAAGAGCTCACCAAGGACTCTAACTAACCCCACATTGATCTATGAATTGAGCTGTGACAAAAAGTACAATATTTTCTCCTAAAAAAAGATATGAACGATAAAAATATTTTTTTCAGTTGATAAAACTGAGCATTTAATATGTTCGTACTATGTTAGGCCATCTGGGTGGTATACAGAGTAGGGAAAAGCTCAATCCTTTTTCTAGGAACTTATGTTTAATTGGTAGATATGACAGAATCCCAAATAACTTTAATTCCAGATAAAGTGGGCTAAGCATCAGTTATTGGTTAGAAGTTCAGACGAGGGGGATGACTTCTTAGCTTACTCTTGCGAATATGGAGATCCTTGAGGAAGTAAGTGACGTTTGAACCAGGCCTCGAAAGATAATACAATTTGGAGAAAGAGACAAAGGAGAAAATAAAAAAAATAAGCAACTTCTCAGTAGGAGGAAACAGTGAAGACAAAGGTACAGGACAAAGA
Organism: Panthera uncia; assembly: GCF_023721935.1. Taxonomy (NCBI): domain Eukaryota; kingdom Metazoa; phylum Chordata; class Mammalia; order Carnivora; family Felidae; genus Panthera; species Panthera uncia. Next base: position 71,284,518 of record NW_026057580.1, on the reverse strand, counting down.
CACTTGGGGTGTGATTAAAAAGTGACAAGGTTAGTTTTCTTCTTCTTTTTTTTTTTTAAGTTTATTTTTGAGAGAGAGAGAGCGCACATGTGTGCACGCAAGTTGGGGAGGGGTAGAGAGAGAATTCCAAGCAGGCTCCTCGCTATCAGTGCAGAGCTCAATGTGAAGCTCAGTCTTGAGAAACATGAGATCGTGACCTGAGTCGAAATCAAGAGTCGAATGCTTAACTGACTGAGCCATCCAGGTGCCCTACAAGGTTAGTTTTCTTAAACAGGAGAGTGATAAAATGGAACTGAAAGAGAAAGCTAAAATGGTAAATTGTTTCAAGAGCATGGGGGGGGGGGGCTTGGCTGTTAGGCCAACGTGAGTTTGTTCTTTAAATTAATAGGGAATTGTCTTTAATAGGGAAACACTGAGGTTTGTAAACCAGGAAAAGACTTGAGAACAGCCAGTGTTGTAGTAGTCATAATTTGAGTGAGGTGTAATGCAGTGTTCCTCAACTTTTCTAAATTGTTGCCCCTTTAAGAAGCCTTTTTATTCATATCTGCTTGATTATTCCATTTGGTCATGTTCATCAAGAGGTGATCTATTATATCTTATTTCTATCATTGGCCAGGATATTCTTTTCTTATCTTCTTTAATTTCCATTGGTGTGTTTGAGTCTTGAGTGGCTGTTGAGATCAAGCAATCCAGCATCATTGGCGATTTGGTGAGTATTTATCACTGGAGTAAAATTGCAGAAAGCTAACTTTCCTAGTTTTGAATTCAAGAGCTACCTAATGTTTGAATCAGATTTAAAAAAAAGAAGTTACCATTATCACACATACACACACACAAAATCATAACAGACAGCAGGTTGCAAGCTTATTTAGATCATTCTTACTTAAGAGAATAAACATTTATTGCCAACTGTGAAAGGGCAGATTTGATGACTGATGGAAAAATCACACTGCTTTGTCAGTTCATGTAAATAATAATTCATCAAAGAAACATGTGTTGATGAGCGCAGCTTGGTTTGAATTTAAACCACAATGCATTCTCGAGAAATAGCTGAAGTACCTGAGCCTCATTTAAAAATCTCTAGCACTTTAAGCATATAAATAATCCTTCCTAGATCATGTAATGAATCTTATCAAAAACAGCAAGAATATTCATGCTCAGGGATGAATGGAAGCTGTCTGTATTTACTTTGAGAAAACTACCCCTGGGTGCCCATGAAAGTCTTAAGAAATATGATTTAGTTCATGTTTCCAATAGATGCTCAACAAAATGGTTTGGGATGAGATGCATATTTACCAGACACTAAGAAAAATAACAGAGTTGGCTGATTAAATTTCTTTGATGATCATTGCTCAGTTAAAACGGATAAAAGGAGATATTTTCTCTGAGATATTCCACTCTTGGGCCACCCCAATCCAAAGACCCTCTGTACTGTTGGTGAACTGACGGGACTTGACAAGCTGCTGTGTGAATCTGGTGGCCAGGTGCCTTGGTGTGGGTGTGACAGGAGCTAACAGATCTGACATATAGGAATATTACTCCCAGATGCTCCCCAAAGAGAAAGAACAACTTGCTTTCAGTGACCTGTCCTTTCAAGATGAGTCCTGTGGCAAATGTGCTGTGATTAGTGAGCTCTGTGAGAGGAAGCAATGCATCATGGGTGCCTTTCTGCCAGAAAAAAATAAGCATTTCTAATGGGTTGTGCTCGATCCCTTAGTAAAAACCAGTGGTCTGTATCTGGAGGTCATCCAAGGCAAATCAAAGAAAGAAATCTTCAGATGTAGAGGAGGTAAGGAAGAAAGAACACACTAAGGATGTACGGTGCTGATTTTAAACTGAAGAGAAACCAACCAGGCTAAGTCACGTCACAGATTGTTATGGTCCTTGCTGCAAACGTCTGTAGGGAAAAATGTAACCAAAAGTTGATATCCGTCATGCCAATGCTCTAGTATCCATGGCTTCATTGTCTGTCAGGTCTCAAATACCACCGTTGTGTCAACTAGAAATAAATATCTGTCTGACAATATTTTTCCACTTATATTTAAGAAACTTTGTCCTCAGTACGAGTTGCATTAAGAAAGCTTTTTCAATTTGTCAGTTCAATAGATTTCTAAGTATTCTTATCTTCTGAACTCTGGAGTACAATGTTTGTTTTCATAATTGATTTCATGTTTTTAGATTACACATCCTGAAAATGAAACACAATATGTAGAACCACATTGGCAATATCTGAATCCATGTTGGTAATGGAACAATTTAGAGAAAAACAGACATAGTTTATACTTCCCAGGTTTCAGGAGAACCAGCCTAAATTGTGACTTGATGGTCCTCTGATATCCTCTGTCCTATATGCAATATCTGATAGGTAAATTTGATTTGTCTTTTTTTATGATATAAATTTATTTTCTTCTTTCATTATATTAAGTGAAATTATCATTGCTTATCTGCCAAAAATTAAACATATTAATGTGTTTCTACCTCCCTTTCTTGTTTTTCAGCCTTCTGTCTTTTCTTACTTCTCTAAAGCAGAGGAAAGAAGGAACTCAATTTTGTGAAAAATATTTTCTATTGCAGGTTCTGTTAAAATAGGCTGAGATAATTTTGATGATATTTCAAATACTCCAAACTCATCAAACTCATAATTTCAAGTTACATAAAGCTGCTTTTTTATTTTTGACACAAGGACTTAAAAAAAAAAAAAAGGGATATGTCTCACTCTTGGAATTTAAAAACCTGTAATCAGTTAAACCTAAGGAATTCTTTTAGGAATAAAATATGACGGACTCACTGCCCATTGCACTTCCATATTATATTAATATTTATGTTTATATTTATTTTCAATTATTTTATATATTAATTTCTCTAATTCAGTTTTGGTTTGAAACGTATGTCAGTTATCAAATTATTGTCTTTCAGCTCCAAATCCACCCTTCCCTGCCATGCTTTGTGAAAATGCAAATGGTCTCTGTAAGCATTTTTGCTTTGCAGCTGGGGGGCACATGGGTGGCTCAGTCAGTTAAGCATCCGACTTCAGCTCAGGTCATGATCTTGCAGTTCATGGGTTCGAGCCTCGCTGACAGCTCAGAGCCTGGAGCCTGCTTTCAGATTCTGTGTCTCCCTCCCTCTCAGCCCCTCCCCCACTCATGCTCTGCCTCTCTCTGTCTCTCAAAAAGAAATACAAACATTTTTTTAAAAAGTTTCCTTTGCAGCTGGCATGATGCTAGCTAGGCTTTGCCAATAGAGGGTACTAGAGGGACACAGCAAGGTGATAGCAGCAGGCAGACCCTTTCCTTCTGGTTCCGATCCTCCATTTGTTAATCCAGTGTGAGCATCTAGCAGTTCCAGCCATATTCTCAGGACACACTTTCTTCAACCAGGGGCTCCTCCTGAGCACCTCTTGTGGGCCACCTCTGTGATAACTTTGGTTGAGCCCTCAGACCACATCCTCTTTGAAGAGATCTGAATCTGAGTCTTGGGGAGGCCATCGTCTAAGTCTTAGGTCCCTTTATTATATACTTTTCCTCAGCCAAGAGGTAGTAGCTGCTTTTTTGCACCTGCAGAGTCTGGACTTTTTGGAGTTCTCTTTAAGTAGCTTCCTCTTAGTAACTAACCATCTTTTACGAATTTCTTTATGTCACTTTTTCCTACTCAAAGTACTGATATGGTTTCTATCTCCTGAGAGGATCCTAACTGATACAAAGTTGTTTAAAAGTATTCCTTTTTTGGTAAATGTATTTATTGATTTTGAGAGAGACAGAGAGAGCTCAGGAAGGGCAGAGAGAGAGAGGGAGAGAGAGAGAGAATCTCACGCAAGCTCTGCATTGTCAGTGGGAAGAGCCCAACGTGTGCCTTGAACTCCTGAACATGAGTTCATGACCTGAGCTGAAATCAAGCAAGAGTTGGTCGCTTAACCGACTAAACCACCCAGGCTCCCCTAAAGGTATTCTTAATGTATGCATACCTAACCCACCTAAATAATTTTTAAATACCCTTCCTTCTGTGTTTGAAATTTAAAAAATTCCCTTCAGGACTTCAAATGGTGTTCCATGTCAATTAAACACTTCTGATCAACAATGACAAATGTGACACGGGCGTCAAGAATCCCTCCTCTAGCAGGAGAGAAAGGCATACAAGCGAGTCCTTTTTATTATTAAACTGTGATAGATGCAGGTGTAGAAGACTGGACAAGGCACAGTGGTGGCACCTCGAGGTTTGATGGGGCGGGAGTAGGGGTCCAATAAACTTCACAGAGCAATTGTCACTGAGCTGAGTGTTCAAGGATGAACAGACAGATGGTCCACATAGATTAGGGAGAAGAGGGTCATGCGAACAAAAGAATACAGTTATGAAATATAAAGAATATATGAGGGGCGCCTGGGTGGCTCAGTCGGTTAAGCGTCCGACTTCGGTTCAGGTCACGATCTCATGGTTCATGGGTTGGAGCCCCACGTCGGGCTCTGTGCTGACAGTTCAGAGCCTGAAGCCTGCTTTGGATTCTGTGTCTAACCTCTCTCTCTGCCCCTCCCCTGCTCATGCTCTGTCTCTCTCTGTCTCAAAAATAAATAAAAACATTAAAAAAAAAAGAATGTATGATATAAAACAAGGCACACTTGAGGAATGTCAAGGTAGGTGAGCACTGTTCTAACCTAAGGCATGTGTGCATGCATGTGTTTGTGGGACAGAATTAGGAGTAGATGAAGGGGCCAGCATGGAGAACAGTGCAAAATGAGGCTGGCTGAGCAGGCTAGCTCCAGATCAGGAAGGGCTTTGTGTCATGCTAAAAAGTTTGAATTTTATTTCATGGGCAGCTACAAACTCAAAGGACTCAAAGGATATGAAGACTTCAAAGAAAAAGTTAATGAATCGTCAGTTTTTCACAGCAAGTATATTTTTTTCAAAATTTTTTTAATGTTTATTTGTTTTCCAGAGAGAGAGAGAGGGAGAGAGAGAGAGAGAGAGAGAGAGAGAGAGAGAGAGACAGGCTCCAGGCTCTGAGCTGTCAGCACAGAGTCTGACGCAGGACTTGAACTCACGAAGCATGAGTTCATGACCTGAGCCAAAGTCAGACACTTAATCGATTGAGCCACCCAGACGCCCCTACACGGCAAGTATATTTAATTCCCCGCTGTATAGAATGCAGTATGGCAGGATTCAAATAAATTCATATCCTTAGCCTTGCCATGTCATGTGTGAAGTATCTAAGTGTTAAGTTAAAATATTAGTTAAAAAGTAAAGCTAAAGTATCAGTTAAAAGGTAAAGACCAAGATGTGCAGTGAGCTCTGAAGACAGGAGAGATTATAGTAACTAAGAGAGTAGAACTCCAGCAGGGCTCTAGGGCACGAGGGGGGGCTGCATTTTAGGAAAAGAGCAGAATGGACAACCTTTTAGGAAGGGGAAGCATGGCCCTGGAATGTTTTCGGCAGCGTGAGGGAGCTTGAGCTGAAGGGCAGCGATGAGAAGGTAGGTTGAAAGTGTAGGGCAGAATTCTGGGATGATCAACCAGTGCCAGTGGCCCCCTGCTTACCCATTCCACAACCTCTCCACTTCTTCCTGCTGAGCTCAGAGCAGCTCCAGATTCTTGCTCAGTCCAGGGCTTAGAGAACCTTTGCCAACAGAGAGTTGGAGTTTATTCTTCATAAAGAAGAGTTTATGAGAGTTTATTCTTCAGGATGCCAGCAAGAGGTTTTGACTGGTAGCTTGTTAAGTATAAAGATTTTTCTGATCATGCTGCTGGAGATCACTAATGGAAGGGAGGACCTCAAAGACGGAAATCTGTTGAAAGGGCTATGGAAATTTTCTTTTATACGTAAATTACGCTTCATGTGCTAAGATCTTGACTATGTGTTTCAGCTGTGAGTTTGGAAGACATAAGGAGTGTTTGTATTGAGTCTACACCGATACTATCTCCCAAGGAAACAAAGCTGTAACACCAAATGTCGTAAATCAGAATGTCATGCTGAAAAAGGAGTGTTCCACATTGCCATTTCTCCCTTAGGATATGGTTGACCTCAGAATAGGAACTCAGAAACCTCCCTGCCTGCCTCTTTGCCACTAAGAAAACAGACACTAGTTCCCCAACCCCCTGATTAAGAAAGAAGCTGGAAGACCATGCAGAAGAGTTTTCAAGACTGTGAGTACCCTTGCCAAAACCCAGTGGGAGAGTCTCTAGGGAGACAGAGGTCACAGAAGTTGAAAAGTTTGATTATTTTTGAAAAGTTTTTACTACCTTCCCAGTAAATATTGCCTTAATTCTTCATTCTTACTAGCAAATTGTCATTTAGCACCCAATAATTCTCCTGTTAAAGCCTAGAGAGTTATTATTTTCAGGGATGGGTGAATTTAACGGCTTTGCTTTCTCCCACAACTTTGCAAAGTATTTCAAGGGACAAAGTTCTTCTCATTTTTCCCTTCCTGAATACATTCCCCTTTTATTATGAAACATAAAACCTTAACGACCGAGAATCAGATGCACAAGAAGAAAAAAATGCCCGTGGCAAAGTGAGTGTTCGGCGGAGACCAGCTTAGACCTCATTTACCGCTTGGTTCTGTGAAGGACTCACTAATTCTTCAACCCTTGAAAGTTATTTAACCTCTTCTCCTTGTATGTTTCATTGGTAAATGTGGATAATAAAATTTTTGCCCAACTCCTTTAAGGACTGTTGTCGAGGTGAAATGAAATCGTAGATATGGAGACTGGTTTTGAAAAATGGGGTGTTACAGAAACATAAAAAACCCTTCTGTTATCCTGGTTTTAGCTATACTCATTAGCAGGAAATTAAGATGGCCGTGTTGGGAAATATTTGCCAGTGTTGTGAGGGTGGGCGTCACAATATGTGCAGCGGATTGTGTATTTTAGTTCTTTCTGTGCACGTACACAGACACATCAGCCCGCAGATACGTTATCTGCACCGCCGTATCTTCATCTTCACTTATTTATTGGTCCAACACATATTTATTGAATAACTGCTATGCAGGTATCCCTGGTATTATTCTAGATACTGAAAATACTGCATTAAGAAAAGTGACAAAGTGCCTGCCCTCATGGAGCTTGTATGCTAATTAGAGGCAACAAAGTAAACAAGTAAGTAAGTGGCCCGTCAGGTGTGGCAAATGCTATGGAGTCAAACAAGGCAGAAAATGAGACTATGAGCCAGGGGTTGGCAAACTATGGCCAACTAGCCAAATCGGGCCCACTGCCTAGTTTCTTAAATAAAATTTTGTTGGAACACAGCCATGATCATCCATTTATATTTGTCACTGCTGCTTTGAGTTAATTAGTTAAGATAGAAACCATCTGGCCCACCAAGTATAAAGTACTCTCTCACCTTGTATAGAAAACATGTGAGGCTCCTGGTAAAGGCCATTTTAAAGTTTTGTTTTGTTTTGTTTTGTTTTTATCCTGAGTGAAACGGAATGCCAATGGGGGGTTTGTGGGGTAGCAGTATCTGGCTTATGTTTTAAAAGATTATCCCGGTGACTCTGCTGAGCATAGACCTTGGGGTAAGAGTGGAAGCACAGAGACCAGTTAGATAGTGATTTCATTAGAAGAGAAAAGGTCACTCTAGGGTAGCAAGGATAAGAATGAAGTGACAAGAATAAAATTGATTTCTGTATATATTTTTAAATGGCCACAGCGAGAGATTTGGGGTTGAACGACTGGCAGGATGGATTTGCCATCAACTGAAATACAGAGGCCACCAGAGGAGCAGGTCTGGGGATGAAAATGAGGAATTTGGTTTTTCCACAGGAGGTGTGCAATGTCACGTAGCCACTGAAGTAGGTGCGCCAATGAAACAGGTGACTAGATGAGCCTGGCATTCAGCTGAGAGATCTGGCCCGGGGTTAGAAATCTCATAGTGATCAGAGTATAGTTGAGGTTTCAATGCCATGAGACAAAACAAAAAACAAAATCACAAGACATCACGTCCTCAGATTTATTACTCCATTTCACTTTGTCCAGTAATGCCCAGAGGCCTCGATATTTGCAGGACAGACAAAGCTTTATGTCGTGCACATAGTATGATCCTTGCATATTTCTTGATAGCTATTTGAATCATGGTCCTGATCCTATTTTAAGCTTAAAGGAAGTGGGAAAGAGAAAATTTGGGGATTTAAAAATGATACATTGGACTCAATTTTGAAAAGCACAACCCTGCGAGATGTGTGTCCGCTTCAAGAGGGTAGGATGATTTGTCCTAGGCATACTTTTTCACAGAATAGGTAAAGAAGAGAAGAGAGGAAGTTACATTCAGTTAAAACCTACCCAGTTCCAGGGGTTTCAGAAACAATAGTTCATTCCACAGCTCCACTCTTGAATTTACAAAATTAGGCTGGAGTTACTCCAATATTTCTATCATTTTATTCTTCCAGATGGATATTCAATGAAGACAGTTTCTGGCTCTTACTATTTCAACATCTCTTATGTCAGAGAGAAATTGAAAATAAAATCCCAAATTAGTACAAACACATTCCTGGCTTCCAAAAGAGTTCACTTTCAGGTCACTTCTAGATTAACATTCTATTTAATCAGAACAGGTTGGTCCATCCCACTAATTGCCGTTCTCTTTCCAAGGCTAAATACAATTCTATCAAGCATCAACTTGAAGGCTATCAGTCATGCAAATTCCCTGGCACTGTAGTGATTATTTTTAGCTAAATAGGCATAACCATGGATGATGCAAAATCAGAGGACAGAGTATAAATTGTTCAGTTCTCTAGATTAAAGTGCATCGATATTATGCATAGCTGAGAACAGAAAGAGAGGCAATCCACTAACTGAATCATCAATCTGGAATTGCTCCCTGCTGTCTGGAGTCAGGTTTCCTAACTGTGGCACTACCTACACTGTGGGCCACATAATTCTCTGCTCTGGGAGCTGTGCACGCTAGGATGTTTAGCAGTGTCTTGAGCCTCTACCCACTAGCTGCCAATCACAACCTTCCCTCTCCTAGTTGTGAAAACGTGTCACAAACTGTCTCCAGAGATTTCCAAATGCTTTTGGGGAGCAGGAGTATTGAGAACCATTGACCTAGAGTGTAAGTTCTCTTTTCTTACGCTGGCTTTGGAAATTCTGTATGGTTTACCTTCAGACTTTTTTGAATGTTTTTCCTTCAGATGTCTACCTTAAGATAACTGGTCTACTTATTATTGGCCCTAAAATTTTTCTCTCTGTGGAGCTGGTGCCTTCATAAATACCCACCCACTCCCCACTGACAAAATTCCATCCCTTTCTTCTAGGTAAATGCTATTCATGAAATTATAACCTCGGGTCACAGAAATTGGATGGGGCTCATCTAGTTCTTAGTCTGCAGTTGAGGACAATAAGATCAGATGGGTCATTATTTACCAAGGTCATGGGGGCTACACAGAGAGCAGGCAGTAGAATTCCAGAGCCCAGTCGCTAAATGTACCGTGCTTTCCATTATAGATGTCTTTTGTCCCATTTTATTTTCACTCTTTACAGAAACTCCTAGAGAGTTTGTTCTTATGATTCATGTTAGTAATCAGTACCCTTCCACACAGTAACATAAACATGTTGTCATTTAATATTTACATGAGGTACGAGGTAACTCACACAGGCACAAAGTAATAATCAGCCTCATAGCCTTATCAGAATTCAGTGATAGAAATTATATTTTTGGAGGATAATTTTTTTAAATCTTCATTTATTTTTGACAGAGAGAGAGAGAGAGAGAGAGAGAGTGTGTAAGCAGGGAAGGTGCAGAGAAAGAGAGAGAGAGAGAGAGACAGAGGATCTGAAGCAGGCTCCCCACTGACAGCAGAGAGCCCAACGCAGGGCTCGAACTCACAAACTGTGAGACCATGACCCAAGCTAAAGTCAACTGCTTAACCAACTGAGCCACCTAGGTGCCCCTAAGTTTTCTTTGTTTGTTTGTTTATTTATTTTTGATAGAGAGAAAGTATGAGCGGGGGAGGGGCAGAGAGAGAGAGATAGAGACAGAGGGTCTGAAGTGGGCTCTACGCTGACAGCAATGAGACTGATGCGGGGTTCGAACTCATGAACCAGGAGATCGTGACCTGAGCTGAAGTCAGATGCTCACCCACACCCAGAGGTTTTCTTAAAACAGAAATTCTTAGTAATATCTGATGCGGTAGATGTCAATACATGTCATGATTTCATATTATATTTTATGGATAACTTTAAAGCAAGCCTCTCCCATCCTTTTTGTAAATGAAAGAGAAAAGATGGCTAATGTTATTGAGTGATTTTTATATACTCAGTGCATCCATTTACATGATTCGTTCTTTATTTAGGAATATTTGTATGTTAACTATCAAACCGTTGTCTTGAAATTAGTAGAAGTCAGGAATGGATTTATGAAAAGTTTTCAGTTGGAGTCTTTAATTCTCTTTCAACATGTTAGCATTTTCAAAATTCTTTTTTTCTCATACACAGTTACAACCCAGACACAACACTCCACTTGAGCCACATTCAAGACCCAGTCTTTTCAAAAGATTCAGGGAAGGTTGTTTCTTATCTCCACATGGATGTAAGGACTGCTTCACTTAAATAGTAATTGCTCCTGTTCCGGCACCAAGTGTAGGTAATTCTAGTTACCTGATCTTGGCCAGAGAACAAAGACACAAAAAGACACAATCTGGGTAGGGTTACCTGGTTCAAGGACTTTCCTTTATCTGGCCCAAAGGGGTATTGTTGTTTGGTCCCTTGATTAATTTATCTTTCCTCTAGACATTATAAAGACCAAAAAAAGGACTAGGGAGAAAAAAAGAAGGATGGTATTAACATCGTTGAATTCATATGTTGTGTTGAACATCATGTTAAGTTCTTTACATGAATTATTTTGATTTATAAAACAATTGTGAGTTAAGTATTATTTTCAGGTCCTGGTGCCCAATTGTAAAGACGAAGACAATGAAGCTCAGAAAGGTTAAGTCATTTGTCTAAGGTCCCAGAGCTTATACATCTCAGAGCTAGGATTCCGCTCATTTTCCCTGCTGTAGCATATGATTCCTCACCATAGGAAGACTGAGTTTCACACAATGGAATACACCATGTGTCGTTTACTAAGGGTTAATTAAGCAAACTTAAGTAGACACCTACAGCGTGTGCTGGCGATGGCTTGTGTCAGTTCGCGAGAGCTGAGTGTTACGTTTGTAAATGACAGTCGCATGTAGGCAACGATAAAAATTAAATTCTATAAACTTAAAACCTGATGACTTGTATTAAAAGCAAAGGTAATGAAAACTGACACGTTATCGCCTTTTGGTTATTTGTCTGCAGCTTACCATTGTCCCTGCTCTTGGGATTATCTGTGTCAGCGGATCTATAAGGTGGAGGTCCTCGATGATGGTGTGCCACTGCACGTGTCTTCTCTGCTGCACAAAGAGTTCACATTGGGAGCTTGACACTGCCCGAGACAGGAGTGTTTACACGATGGAAATAAGCAAACACTGTAGATCGGCACCCCGCCCCAGGAAAGCCGTTTGTGACTATTTACCAGCATACCACTGTGCACAGCTCTTTCATTTAAGATGAAAGTTATTTTATGCTTTCTGTTTGTATACATTCAAAAACGTTCACTTACTAAGTATTGGCTTAGCACTCGGTGCCAGATACGGCAGTAGTCCCTTCCACCCCTCTTCTCTCATTTACGGATCTAAAAATAGCTGTAAGGGAGATACCAGCATTCCCAGTTTGTAGATAAAAAACCGAGGTTTAGAGGACAGTACGCTCCTAAAGTGGCACAGCTGGTTAAATGGTGGGGCACAGGCTTGATTCTGCGTTTTCTGGATCGACATTTCGCAACGCTACAGCTGCAGTGGTGGATTGGGGGGATAGCCCAGGACAGGGTTATCGTAAAAACAACGACAAAACAAACCAAAACAGAAAGCACTGGATTTAAGCCATGCTTCTTCTTTCTATTTTAGTACTACTATATTCATGTGAATGAATAATCAACATGATTGAATGTAACATGACAGTCTGTGATGTTGAATAGAAAAGTAAAAGCTTGGGGCGCCTGGACGGCTCAGTTGGTTAAGCGGCGGACTTGGCTCAGGTCGTGATCTCACGGTATGTGAGTTTGAGCCCCATGTCCGGATCTGTGCTGCCAACTCAGATCGTGGAGCCTGCTTTGGATTCTGCATCTTCCTCTCTCTCTGTTACCTCTCCCCGCCCCCCTCACTCTCTGTCTCTCTCAAAAACTGAATAAACATTAAAAAAATTTTTTTTTAAAGTAAAAGCTAGAAGAGGGGGTTAGAGAAGCTGAGGGGACAAAGGACAAAATAAGTAGTGGTCCAGACTAGCTGTCTCATGCAGGATAAATATTTGTAATGTCTTTGCACTGCAAACTGAGCCACTCTGAGCACACATATTGTTTCAAATGATCCCTTTACTAAGGGCAGAAAGAGATGATGACACCTATTCTTGAGTTGATTATGCTAGGAGATGCCCACCTATACTTTGCAATACAGAGTTCGGACTTCTTTCAAAAAGGAAATTTTAGGGGTGCCTGGGTGGATCAGTTGGTTAAGCGTCCGACTCTTGATTTTGGCTCACTTCATGATCCCACCACGGCTCATGGGTTCAAGCCCTGTGTTAGGCTCTGCGCTGAGACCATGGAGCCTGCTCAGGATTCTCTCTCCCCGGCTCCTTCTCTCTCTCTCAGAATAAAGGAAATTTTAGATGAGGTTATGGAGGACCTTAGTTTTCACCATTTCAACAAGTCTGTAGCACAGACTGCAGAATCTCAGAGGCTCAATATAGCACTATGGACCGAGCACAGTTTATTTCTGCTCACATTGTAATCTGATGCAAGTCAGGTGTGAGCAGCTCAGTGGCCCTCCATCGATGTCTCAGCGTTCCAGCTGCTTCCATTTGCAAATGGCTCCATTTCACAGTTCTTTACTTCCAGCCAAGGAGTCAATGAATAATTCTCATCTGTCTTAACCTGCCTGCACTGGGCTTTCATTCACATTCTTATCCGTGAGCTCTCACTCACGTGGCTCCAACCTAACTACCAGGGAGACTGCAAAATGCGCGTGGATGATTGGTAGCAGAGACCATCCCCTCCACGTTCCCTGTAGCCTACAAAAGCTTTCTCTTATTCCACCCATTCTTACTTTGCTCTCTAGTCAAAGTGGATTTGTCTGCCAAACACACCATAAGAAACAAAGCATGACTTATTAAGAACAAGTCAGTTCTTCTTCCTAACGGCAAGATTTAGACAATACAATGTGAAGTCAGGTTGGCGGAGAACAGTTAGTGCACCTGTTGAGCCGCTTGCAGAGCCTTCTCTAACAAAAAGGCTATCAGATTTCTCATTATGTTCGCTCCTTGGCATTTAAAGTCAGGAATTCTAGAAGAGCACTGGAGAAATCTATAACGGCACTTTCATATTTTGGTCAATAGACCACACAGTTGCTAAAGCTTAATTTCCTTCTTTGTGCACTTCATGGAATTTTTTTTGTCTCATTAGTTGGCCACGTTAGTATTTTATTGACATATTTAACTTTTGGTCATTTTAGCAGGCTTTTTTACATTGTCCCTTTGGAGCTCCGAAGGCTGAGTGAAAAATTAGCACTTACAGATTAACGTGCAATTGTCGACAGTTCCTCCTCCAGAGTAGGTAAATAATTATTAAGTATTAATGTGGAGTTTATGGGAACTATTTCTAATCTCTGCTTTAAATCTCAACCCAAAAATGGCTAAAAAATAGAGAATAATTTCCTGTGACCTAAGGGGCTTCTTAGGACACAGGACCCTCAAAACTGAAACTGGGGGAGGTTCCAGGCAAACAAGTTAGTCACCCTATGAGTGTTCTTCCTTTAAATATAGATTTATCCTTCTAACTGACTTTGTGTTTTTATGTCAGGCCGGCTCCCTGTCCTACAGTGGGATGTAGTATCCTAGGCATCTCCAGGGAAAGAAAACAAAGCAATTTTATCCAAATGGATTCATGCTAAATGTGTTTGGGGCAATGGAGTTTTCATGTTGGGAGAGATGATTCACTGTAAATAGACTCAGTGGAGGAAGTAGCCAGTTTTCACAATCAGGACTTTCTTCTTAAAGAGTTTCTTCCTTGATTTTAAATTGTGATAATATAAGGAATTATTCTCCACTACTTATTCCAATTTGGCTTGGAAACTAGTAATTTTTTTTTTTTTTAACAACAAAGAAGATAAACAAGTAACACACAGAGAGAACTTTTGACCTGGTAACCAAAGCATATGCTATCCAAACTTCTCCTCTTTCTTTTTGATGGTAGCTGGTATAGTTCAGTTCTTCTTCAGTGGCCTCAGTGGGTGAAGTGAAAGGTGAAAAGGCTGGTATGACATTTAGAAGTTATGACTTCAGCAAGTTTTCTTCAGAAAAACAGGCTTTGCTTTTAAATTGACCTCTTCTCCCTACCCCTTTATTGTGGTAAAAAATTTGCATTACCCTAAAATATTCTGTTCCTGATATGGAATGTAAGGTTTTGCTGTTTTTACAGCCCTCCCTGGCACTGTTCTGTAGAAATTCACTGACATATTATTTTCCCTCTGCAAACATGTGGCCCCAAGTTGTAAAGCTAAAATAAAATGTCAAATGAAGTCACAAGAAAGTCTAATTCACCTCCAAACAGTGAACAGAGGAAAGAAAAGTTAGATTTTATAGAGTGATTTATGGTCCCTTAGGTAAAATTAAGTCAGACTGAGAATTAAGTCAACCTAAGAGAAGGCAGACTTGAGACAGATGGAAACAGAGAGAATGGAAATAGTGGACAGCACAGGGGGAGCGAGGGAGCCAGCCAGGACGACAGCATTTGTGACCCTCCATCTAGCTGTGTCTGACCTACCCCTTGAATTTTTTTTGTTAGTGTGAGCCCATTGTCCCCTTTTGTTTCTCCTGCCAGTTTGCTTTCAAACAAAGGATTTCTGACTGACAAGCTCTCAGAGGAAAGGTTCCATTTTAATTGTTTACGTTTGCATGGCTCCCCAGGACTGGGCTAGGCTGAGTGACACCATCTCAATTTTGTTCTTTTGCAATGCAAATTATTATTTATTTGTTTTCTCATCCAACAAATCACATGTTTATTGAGTGCTGAGAAGAGGTCAAGATAAAGGGTGGTGGGGATGAAGGGCACAGGCTCTGTGAAGCTGTAACTAACCCACCAACCTTCAGGCACCTGACTCATAAGAAGATTGTTTTAAGGATTACATTGAGTTACATTTGTAAAATATAACATATTAGGAATAGCAGTCATTTTACAACTTTTAACCATCATTAACATTGACATCAGTACTATTGATATTGTTATTTTTTTATACGTTCCTAACATTCTGCTAGGTGTTCCAGGATCAAAGTAGAAAAGAGTACGAGATAGGTAACTTTACCACAAGGAGCTGCCGTTTTGGGTTATAAAGTAAACAATATTTTACATAAATATACAAGGCGTATGTAATATTTATTTTGCATAAACATACAATAAACATTCACATATACTGAATGGGTCATAGGGTGTTTTAAAATAGGGCATTTTTAAAAATATTTAGGGGCCTGGGTGGCTCAGTTGGTTAAGCGTCCGACTTCGGCTCAGGTCATGATCTCACGGTCCGTGAGTTCGAGCCCCGCGTCGGGCTCTGTGCTGACAGCTCAGAGCCTGGAGCCTGCTTCAGATTCTGTGTCTCCCTCTCTCTCTGACCCTCCCCTGTTCATGCTCTGTCTCTCTCTGTCTCAAAAATAAACATTAAAAAAATTTTAATAAATAAATAAATAAATAAATAAATAAAAATATTTAAGGTACTTTGTATTAAAAAACAAAAATTTCCAAAATATATTCATATGTGAAATGTGTAAGCAAAAAAGGAAAACCCATAACATGTAATACTTACCATTTTATTTATTTATTTATTTTATTTTTATTTATTTTGAGAGAGACAGGGACAGCACAGGTGGGGGGAGGGCAGGAAGAGAGGGAAAGAGAGAGAGAATCCCCAGCAGGCTCTGCGCTCTCAGTGCAGAGCCTGATGCAGGGCTGGAACCCACAAACCATGAGATCATGACCTGAGCTGAAACCAAGAGTCAGACACTTAACCGACTGAGCCACCCAGGTGCCCCAATGCTTACCATTAAAAATTTTTTTTTATGTTTTATTTCTTTTTGAAAGAGAGAGAGAAAGAGTGTGAGTGGGGGGAGGAGTAGGGGGAGAGGCAGAGAGAGGGAGACACAGAATCCAAAGCAGGCTCCAGGCTCAGAGCTGTCTGTCAACACAGAGCCTGATGTGGGGCCCGAACCCACGAACTGAGATCATGACCTGAGCTGAAGTAAGACGCTTAACTGACTGAGCCACCCAGGCATCCCTAATGCTTAACATTTTAAAAAAACATTCATATGTCCTTATTTTTCCCTTTAAATGTGTACAAATTTAGCACATGATATTCATTGTCTTATAACTCCTGTTTTTTTTTTTTAATTTAATTTAAGTTTTTAATTTAATATCCACACCATGACAGAAAGGTGCCACATCTTATATTTTACAACTGTATTTAGTTGATTAGAAGTAACCTGATTAGTATAACCTGTTTGCTCCAGATGGCCATTGGGGTTGTGGCTAAGCTTAGGTTATCACAGACAACGCTGCAATGTCATTTTCTATGCACATCATTTCCATATACACAAATACAGTTCTTGAAAACGATGTTGCTGTGTCTAAGACTGCCCACATTTGTAATGCGGATACTAATGGCCCCCTTGCCCTCACATCAATAATGTTTGAGGATGTTTGCTTGCTGATAGCATCTCCAATAGTGCTCTTCAAACTTTTAAATACTTTCTATTTTGATAGGTAAAAAATGGTAATATGGTATAGATTTAACCTTTATGTCTCTTTTCGCAGGGGAAGTTGAACAACTTCTGATGTTTAAGAGCCATTGTATTTCCTTTGCTGTGAACTGTACTCTGATCATTTTTCTACTGCATTATTGCTTTTGTCCTTTTTTAGAAGGTCTTTATAAATTTGGGAGACAGGCACTTGGTCTATGATAAAGTGGCAGATTTGTGGCTGTTTCTGCTGCTGCTGCTGCTTTTTCTTCTCCTCCTTTTCCTTTTCCTCCTCCTCCTCCTCCTTCACCATGTAATAGTTTTCATTTTGTGACATCAAATGTATAATTGTGTCTTTTTATGACTTATGGATGATTTCAAGTCAATTAGAAGATCCTTTACCTCTCTAGGATTATCAAGGCATTTCCCCATGTTTTTTTTTTTTTTTCTAGTATTCTCAGGATTTAATATTTTTCACATTCAAATTCTGAAGCACTGAGATTTAACCTAATGTGTAGGACAGGTCCGTCCCAGTATTATTAGTAGTAAATTGCCACGTTTATTATATAGTCAATTACCATTTGCATTTAGGTCTATTTCAGGATTTTCTATTTGGTTTCATGAGTGTTTCTTTGTCCATGTGTCACTCTGAGATTGTTTTAAAAGTTAAATCTTTATAATCTATTTAAGTATTTATTTAGTCTAGTCCCAGCTATGTGTTCAGAGTTTTTCTCACCACTTTTGTTTGTCTAATTTTCGATGGAAACTTCAAAATCATCTTGTCTATTCACACCCTGCCCCCCATGTTGATTTTTGTTGGAATCATATTAAATTTAGAAATTAAATTTGGGAAAATCAATGTCTTTCTGATGTAAAAAACAATGCAAAAACATAGCATATCTTTCTTTGCTTAAGTCTGCTGTAGGATTTTTTAGTGTTTTAAAATTTTGCTTCATGTAGGTGTTAAGAATTTCTTGCTAAGTTTATTCTTAGATATTTTTTTTTTATTTTTGTGCTGCTTTTATAAACTGGAGTCTAATCTCTTGTGTTTTCTTTTTTTGTGTTTATTTTTAAGATGGGGGAGGGACAGAGAGAGAGAGAGGACAAATGATCTGAAGTGGGCTTTGTGTGGGGTGCATCGGTGGCTCAGTCAGTTAAGCATTCGACTTTGGCTCAGGCCATGATCTCACGATTTGTGGGTTTGAGAGTCGTGGGTTTGAGGCTTTGTGCTGACAGCTCAGAGCCTAAAGCCTGCTTTGAATTCCATGTCTTCCTATCTTTCTGCCCCTCCCCAGCTCACTCTTTCTCTCTCTCTCTCTCTCTCTCTCTCAAAATAAATAAATATTAATTTTTTTTTTTGAAGTGGTCTCTGTGCTGACAGCAGAAAGCTCAATGTGGGACTCCAGCTCACAAACAGTGAGATCATGACCCAAGCCAAAGTTGGATGCTTAACCCACTGAGCCACCCAGATAACCCTCTCTTGTGTTTTCTAAGCATATAATCATATATCTACAAATAGAGTTTGATTCCGTATATATTGAAAATATTAATTTAAAAATTATATACACCTAAGTTTTTTCTCTGCTTGTTTTGGTCAGTGCCTCTCGCACAATGCTAAATGTTAGAGGGGTCTTGTTCCCAACCATATATAAGTGAGTTGGTTGAACAGTCTCTGTAAGACTGTCTCTTTAAAAAAATTTTTTTTCCATAATGTTCACTTATTTTTGACAGAGAGAGAGAGAGAGAGAGACAGAGTGTGAGCTGGAAAGGGGCAGAGACAGAGAGAGGGAGACACAGAATCTGAAGCGGGCACCAGGCTCTGAGATGTCAGCACAGAGCCCGACATGGGGCTTGAACCCACGAACAGTGAGATCATGACCTGAGCCAGAGTCCGGCGCTTAACCAACTGAGCCACCCAGGTGCCCCTGTAAGACTGTCTTTATGTCCACTACTGGAATCTGAAGTCTACAAAACCAGAAACCAGAAAGGGAATACAGACTTAAAGAAGGCAGAGCAAGGATCATCTGGAAACCCTGAGCATCATCTGGAACCCATGAAGATGGACTGAAACACATGTCAGTTGTTGGAAATATTGGCATCTTTCATTTTAGTGCTAAATCTCAGAACTTAGGAGTCAGAGGAGCTGACTCCAGGAAAAAGTAGAGCAGTTAAACTTCTAGATACTGTTCCATGCCAATGAGGTGAGCCAGTGTATCAGGATAATGTGTGTAAGCTACAGCATGGATGCTGATTCATTCCTCCCCTTCAAACCTTACAGAAAAGTCTTTCTGTGGCCCACCTTAACTAGAAACCGATACAGAATGGAATTGTGGGAAACTAGCTCAGTGTAGACAAGATTACATATTATAGTTGCTTCCGTATCTTGGTTATTATAAACAATTCTGCAGTGAACATTGTATCTTTTCTAATTAGTGTTTTTGTTTTCTTTGGGTAAATAGTAGTGAAATTACTGAGCGGTATGGTATTTCTTTTTTTAATTTTCTGAGGAAGTTCCATACTGTTTCCTACAGTGGCTATACCATTTTACATTCTCCCAAACAGTGTTCAAGGGTTCCCTTTTCTCCAACACTTGTTTTTTGTCTTTTGCTATTAGCCATTCTGATGCGAGGTGATACTTCATTGCAATTTTAATTTGCACTTTTATGATGATAAGTGATGTTGAGCATCTTTTCATGTGTCTGTTGGCCATCTGTATGTCTTCCTTGGGAAAATATCTATTCAGGTCTCCTCCTGCCCATTTTGTATTGGATTTTCTTTTTCTTTTTCTTTTTTTTTTTAAGTGTTGAGTGCTTCCCGTTTCTTTTTAAAATTTTTTTTTCAAACATTTATTTATTGTTGAGAGACAGAGAGAGACAGAGTATGAGCAGGGAATGGGAAGAGGCAGAGGGAGACCTAGAATCCGAAGCAAGTTCCAGGCTCTGGGCTATCAGCACAGAGCCCGATGTGGGCCTCAAACTCATGAACTGTGAGATAATGACCTTAGCTGAAGTCAGTCACTTAACCGACGGAGCCACCCAGGCACCCCTAGTGGGTCTCCTTTTCCATGTTCATTTTCATGCCATATATACTATCTTTAGCCTTATTATTCTGTGAGCAACTTTAGATCAAGAAGTGTATTCTTTAATTTCATATCCCCAGGAAATATTAACAATATATATTTAAATGTTAGGCACATACATAATGTTTTTGAATGCAAACAATAAATTACATGTTCTCTTTGCCCAGGGAATTTTCTGAGCCTGGTGAATAATGAAGACATCTGCCATTTTCCTGTCTTATCTGTGTTCTCATCCTTTCTTCTTGGATATGTTTGCTTCTTTTGTGTCTTTTATCATTCTCCTTGCTAAGAAATTTCCTGATTTATTTGCCCTTTAGAAGCTAGCCCTTTTCTCTTTGATTTGTGTCATACAGCCACCTGTGTTGTTACTTATTCAGTTTTTTAGTCTTTGATTACATTATGTATTTTGTTTTCTTTTTGATAGCAATTCAGAGTCATTCAGGCTGTTTTCTATAAGCATTTCCACCCACTTACAGAATCCTATATTGAATTTACATCCTGACACCTGGGAATACATATTTACCCTCTATCTTTTAATGTGCATCTAAGACTCATTCTCCACCAAACTCAGGTGAGAATTGAATAAAACTATTCCTGGTGAATTTTTCTAAATAGACCGCCTCTCATTCTGCAGTTACTTAATCATTGAAAACGTGTCAAGTGGGCATTATGTGTGTGAGTCTAAGCCAGGATCTGTAAAAGATACAAAGATGAAAAATACAGAGCCCTCTCCTTTGGGAGCTATGGTTGTGGAGAGGAAAAAAGTAAATATAATACAAGGCGAAGTGAAAAAATTGTTAGGTAGTCTGTAAGAACTCAAGAAAGTAGTGAGAAAGGAGAGATTACATTAGACCTGGGACTTGGGAATGATTCAACCTGGGCCATGAAGGATGAGCAATAATTTTAAACATGGAAATATTATACCCAATGGAAGGAACAGTAAGAGTAAAGTTATGGAAGTCTCTGTTTTCCATTCAATGCTCCCTTTTTGATACAATGAGTAGATAGTGTAGCTCTTAGAATAAAATGCATAGAGGGACATGGTGGGAAATGAGACCAGACCACATATTAGTTTTCTATGTCTACTGTAACAACCACGAACTTAGTGTTTTAAAACAACACAAATGTATTATTTCATGGTTCTCTAGGTTAAAAGTCTCATAGGACTCTTACTGAGCTAAAATTGAGGTGCCAGTCCAGCTGTGCTTCTTTCTAGAGGAGAGAGAGAAGTCGTATCTTAGCTTCTTCCAGCCTCTAGAGGCCCCTTATCTCCACCTTCAAATCTCCATGACCACTCTTCCATTGTTGCATTTTCCCTTAATCAGAGCTGGAAAAGGTCTCTGCTTTTAAAGATCCATGTAATCAGTTTGGGCCCACCTGGATAATACACTATAATCTTCCCACCACAAGGTCCTTAATATATATAATCATATCTATAAAGAGTTTTTTGCCAAGTAAGGTAACATTCGCAGGTTTTAGGGATTAGGATGTGGAATTTTTAGGGGGCCATTATTCTGCCTACAACAGGTGGCTTAAGTCAGATCACGAAGGGAATTAGCCAAACATGATCTAGCTACATATTTCAGGCTTGGTAATATGAAGTATTATCCTAATGACAGTAGATGCAGTGAAAACAGGGGGGAGGGGAATGTTTGAAATTATCAAACCTATATATCATTAGAAGCCCAGACCTCACAATTAAAGTGTATTCAAATGATGTGCTCAGCCTTGTTTGCAAACAAATAAATGAGTAAGGTTTACAATTTGTCTATTAATTTGTCTGGTCTCCTTCTTTTTTTGTTTTTAATTTTTTTTAACGTTTATTTATTTTTGAGATAGAGACAGAGCATGAACGGGGGAGGGTCAGAGAGAGAGGGAGACACAGAATCTGAAACAGGCTCCAGGCTCTGAGTGGTCAGCACAGAGCCCGATGCCGGGCTCGTACCCACGGACCGCGAGATCATGACCTGAGCCGAAGTCGGACGCTTAAGCAACTGAGCCACCCCGACGCCCCTTCTTCTCTCTTTCTTATGCCATTAGTGATACAAATGCCACTCTGAGTATCTTTGAACAAGGAAAAAGATATGTTTTGTTTTGTTTTACATTTAGGAACTACAGTTTTCATAGACATAACATGACTAAACATTTGACGTATCAAATAACTTTTTAGAAATACATAGACATTTTTGGTAAATTTAATTTAACTCAACAAATTCACTGAAAAAAAATTTTTTTAATGTTTATTTTTGAGAGAGAGAGAGAGAGAGAGAGAGAGCGAGAGAGCAGGAGAGGGTCAGAGAGGAAGACACAGAATCTGAAGCAGGCTCCGGGCTTCGAGCTATCAGTACAGTGCCTGGTGCGGGGTTCGAACTCACAAACTGAACGGTGAGATCAGACCTGAGCCCAAGTCGGACGTTTAACCAACTGAGCCACCCAGGCGCCGCTCAACAAAGCCACTTTTAAGTAAATAATTTATAAGTACTCACAATATACAAGGAATTTGATGTCTTTAATTAACTAATTAATTAATTAAATAGATACTTATTAAGGATTTAGTATGTGCCAAGCATGGCTTAGCCACTGGGAAGAAAGTAGTAAACAAAACAGGCAAAAACCCTTGCCATCATGGTGCTTCTATTCTAACAGAGGTGATGGACAATATTCAAGATCACTGAATGGACTAACTAGTATTTTAGACCGTGATACAGACCAAAATAAAGCAAAAAATGGCAATATGAATTGTTAGGGCTTTTGAAGTTCCTGATGATGGAAGTCACTGAAAAGGTGACTATAGGAAATGAAGAAGATTTAATCAGTCCGAATGCCACAGTTAGAATCTGAAGCTTCGGTTGATTGGTACAGGTTCTTCTGGATACTGGGTCCTTCCTCTTCCTCTGCAGCTCCTGGCCAATTTCAGGGAATGCTGGAAGGGCTGTGGGAGAGGCAAATGCGGAGCAGACCCAGTTCTGCCTTCCAGTAGCTTATGTGGAAGGCTGACAGGGCTCAGATCATGGTGATCGAAGTTACAAAATTATTTCTAAAGCACCGCAAGGGATCAGGGAAACAGAACGGTTTCAGTAGATGTTCTGTTTATCACCAAGAATGAAAACGAGCCAGCAAGAATTTGATCTTACAGAATTTGAACATCACTTCATCAGAGGGATAGGGGGTCACAGTTCCTTTTTGAATTTTTGTTTCTTTTATTATCCATATGAAGCCAGAACCCAAAGCAAACGAGGGAAAAGACAAGTTCCCGCAGAGTAGCTTGTGGGACAACAGTCGCGCGTAATCCTTGGTTTCGCTGTCCGCAGATTCAGTTACCCTTGGTCAACCGCAGTCGCAGGCGGGAACCAGATGATCCTCCTTCTGTGGAATCTGCGGAAGGTCAATATAGCCTAGCGATAGGGATACGCCACACGCTGCGGCGCTCGCGTCGCCTCGTCACGTAGGCATTTTCTCATCTCGTGGCATCGTAAGAAGGGTGAGTCCAGTACAGTAAGATATTTTGAGAGACAGAGAGAGAGAGAGACCACACTCCCAAATTTCTATTACGGTATATTGTTGTAATTGTTTTATTTTCTTACTCGTTTCTGTTGCTCATCTCTCACTGCGCCTGATTTAGAAATTAAACCTTATCATGGGTGTTTCTGCATAGGAGAAAGGATGGTATAAGGTGCAGAACTATTTGCTGTTTCAGGTGTCCACTGCTTTGGGGTCTTGGAATGTATTTCTCCTGGATAAGGGGGGACTACCGTACCTCCATAATTTGGAGCAGGCAAGCAAAGAGGGGGCTGGTGTTTCCTTACTTTGGGGCAGTTTCCCTCCACGGGTAACAGGCTCCATGTGTACACTGGCAGCTAGAGTCTGCCGTTTGGAAACACAGGACCCTTGTCTGGCATCTTATTCCTGACATCCTTGCCTGTCAGTCAGCCTTCAGCCACCTGGGTTCTTTCCATTGTGTTTTTGTTCCTTGTAATAAAGTGGATTTTCTTTCTTTGCGAATGAGCATAAAGATACCCAGAAAATAAACCAGGTGCCCATTTGCCAGGCTCCAGCAAGCACGCATGCAGATGAGGCGTCTCGGCCTCTCCTGTAGGTTTCCCAAGAGGAAAATGCTGCTGCTGACATGAATAGCAGAGGCCAGACAATGATTCTTAGGGAAGATAAACAGGCTTGCGATTCCCTCCTGACGGCTCCGCTCCTCTCCTCAATGACCGATCCTGGAGCAAAAGGTCATGGGGATAATTCTGCACCTGCAGCCTGGGAAGGCCAGGCTCAGGCCTTGCAAAGAGCTCTCCCATTATTGATGCTAATTATTATTGAGCCAAATGCACCCTTTTATTAAGGGGCAGGTGGGAGGCTCTGTCACTGTCAGGGCAATTCCACCAAGAGCAAGTATAGAATTCCTTGCACAGATGTACATATACCCAAGAAGCCCCAAGTGTTGCATTATAGGCTGTTCCTAGAGAATACATCATTAGAAATTTCTGCAGTTCTATAACGAGATGGTCAGGACTCAGGTGAATGACAAATGCTGCCCAGTACCCCAACGCCAGATTATGGAGAGAAGAAGCATGATTTATTCATTAGGGCTTGAACTCAACTGCTGGGCCTCTGGGCAGCTTGTGAGATTTCGCACCCTGCCATCTGCACTCTGAGACGGCTTAACAACAACTTTGGAGACCTTGGAACCCTCTGGGGATTTGCTTCCATGGACATCCATCTGCTTTCTGCTGACTTTAATGGGAGGACAGGCCCAGTGAGGAGAATGAAGAACAGAGGAAATGAAAGGAAACTCACCCAGCTGTAGGTAAAGCAGGGCTAGATTTAGCCAAATGCCAGAGTGGATGTAGGGACTTTCCCTTGACATTAACTGGCCCCTGTTTCGGAGAAGAATTTTAAAGAATGTTATATTTTCTTGCTTCTTCCATCGTTTCTACTTTTTTCCTCCTTGGATTATAACTTAATAGTTTTTAAAGGTTGCTCTTACATGCCAAAATGGCATTGGGAAACTGTATAAAGTGATACATTGTGCTCAGATTTATAATTTTATTCCCAGTTCTAAGTGTCTTATTTGTAAAAACACAGCCATACCCCTTAAGCCAGCCATTGATTGGAGGAAAAAGAATCTATATATTCACTCATTCATCAAAGAATTATTGCAGGGCATTTACTCTGGGCATTTACTCTGGATTCTGACACAACGATGAGGAAGGCCTTATCCTTCTCATTATTTATCTTTCTTCAGACGTTATGCTTTTCATCTCTGGAGGTTCTCTTTTTATATACCTTCCATGTCTCATTTGATACGTGCATGCTTTCTTCTACTTTTTTTTTTGAATACATGGATATGGTTGTAATAACTGTTTTTATGTCCTTGTCTACTAATTTTATCATCTGTGTAATTTCTGAGTCTGTTTCCATTAATAAGTATTTCTCCTCCTTATAGGCTTGTTTCTTTACATGTCTGATAATTTTTTATTTGATGCACATATTATGAGTTTATCTTTTTGAGTAAGGAATTTTGTTAAATATTGTTGAGCCTCTTTGGGGATGCAGTGAAGTTACTTGGAAGCATTTTGAACGATTCAAGGCTAGAGTTTTTGTTATTGTTGTTAGATGGGACAATAATGCCATTTGAGCTCAGGCTAATTTTTCTCCACTATGGAGGCAGTACCCTTCTGAGTACCCTACTTAATGCCCTATGTACTGTGGAAATCCTTCACTCTGGTTGATTCCTGGTCTTGTGTGATCCCCAAAAACTGTTCCAACTGTTTTGGTGGTTCTTTCCCCAGCCTGGAGTGATTTCCTCACAGGCATGTGTTGATCAGTTCTTAGTTGAAGATTTGAAGAGAACTTTCTGTGGGTGTCCAGAGTGGTCTCTCCATTATGGTACTCTGCCCTGGGGATTCTAGCTATCTTGGTCTATCTGTATCCTCAACCCTCTCCTCTCAGTTTTGAACCTGCTTCTCAGTTACCCGGGGTGCCTGTTCAAATGGAGATTCTAAAGCCACCCATGTGAACTGGATTGTGATTTCTGGAGTTGAGGCCCAGAATTCTTCAGCTTCATAAGCTCTCACGGTGCCTATTTAATAATATTGACTTCTGAGGACCACCGTCCTGATAAAACCTTTCTCAAGATTTATCCTGAAGGTCAAATCCAACAGCCTTCTCTGAGTCTTCAGTCTCCTTGACTTTGCCTGAGATTCAGCCATGCTCATGCTCCTCTCTTGGATATCTTCAGCATTATAATGTATTAAAACAGGCATTTCCCAGTTATCCCAGCATAACAATAACCCACATATTGAGCCAGGGAGAAGAGCTTGGCCTATGATTGAAGGACCCAAGGCCTAGACTGGATAGTGCCACTGACTTGCTCCATTACGCTGTATCTAGATTTTTGTGTCCCATCTGCAAAATTGAAAATAATAATTAAATCTACTTCATCAGGTGGCTGTAATGATCAAATTAAAATGGGCAAAATGCATATACTTAGTCCAAGGATTTGTCAACTTTTCTTACATGTGTCATCTCTTTGTCCTTTCCTTCTACCTTCCAGGAGTATCCCTCAGGGACATAGTCCAGCTTATATATTTTATCTTCTGCTGTGTCCAGTACACCGCTCAGCTCATTTATTGAATTTTTATTTTTCTAAGATCTCTAATTGTTTCTTTTTCATAGAATCCTGTTTTTTGGCTTATGGATGTGTTATCCATTAAAACATTCTGAGGATGTTTTATTATCCCTATCCCTATCCCTATCCCTATCCCTATCCCTACTAATTATACTTACACATACAGAAGACACAAGAGCTGTCTTCTGTTTGTTCTTTCAACTTGGTTGTGTTGGGTGTTCTTTTATTTGGTGAATATGGTGCCTCCTTTGGTGTGGTGTTGGTTTCTTTCAAATCTTTAGTGAATCTTGATTGTTCATATTTGCACGTGATAATCAATATTTAATTGTTTGTGAATATATGATCTGATTAGCATAGGCTTCTGTAGAAATGTATGGAAGGATGAGTGGTCCTGCCAGATCACAAAGATTCTTTCAGAGTGTAGGAGCTCTCTATTCATTCCGTGGTCTTTAATCAGTTGGGGAACAGCTCTACTTATCTAGGCCCAATATTTATTCTGGGAATCTTTTATACCAAAAATATACACTCCAGAAAGTCCTGTATTTTAGAGAGTCCTTTAGCATGGGAAGCTGAAGTCTATTGCTCTCCTTGTTTATTTCTTTTTCTGGCTTCCTAGTTGAGGATGATGTTTCCTCAGACTTTGCTCTGTTTTTCTCTACACTCCCATCACAGTGCTAAGAATCCTATCCTGGAAGATAACTCACTTTTTAAGAACCCATATTTTCTTTGGAGGTTTAGTTAAAGATAGGGTTTGTGGAAGAATCATAGTTACCATCTGTAGCTTACTATAAGTGGGCATAAAAGGGGTCAAATTGGGCTAGTTATTCAGATTATGGCACTTTGATTATTCTGATTATTTCCTAAGGCCCTCTTGTTTGTTGACTCTGAGGTTGTTTATATATGCAATTGCTTTTAACAGTAATTTTCTCATCTGTGTGCTTTGGGCTATTGTTTTCTCTGATTTTGTTTCCCTGACATTCTAACTCCATCTGCTTCCTATCTTTCAGGAATTCCTCAAAATTTCCAAGGAGCTGGTGGCATTCTTTCTGTTTGTCACTGTTGCTGTGGATTTTTACCTTTTAAAAACATTTAAAGATGTATGTGCTCAACCCCCATCTTGAAATAATCTTTACTGTACTACCTCTACTTTTAATAATCTAAGAAAAGCAGGTGATTAAGTATGTTCAAGTATTTAGTATTGATTTTAAATATGTTTCAGAGTGATTTAAGTATATTCTCAGATAATAGTTTTTTCTAGATGTGTCCCCAAATTTTGAATGTGCAGCTCATTTAGAACTTGTAACTATTTTTAGGTAGTTGCTTTATAGAAGATCTCATATCTGATCCCATAATTGGTTGATAAATTGAAAACTTTGTTGAAACAGGGAATTATTAAAATGATACATGAATATATTTTATTTCAATGTAAATATATACATATACATTATTGTGTCAATCTTTTGATTAAGGGTGATTTTCATTTTGAGTATAGATGCTATGTTTATAATTCCAATTTATCTGTCTTGTATAGGCCATGTCCATAAGGCATCATCTATGTTTTTTAGTTTTGGTTTCTCTACAATGGAGAGGAGCTTAAAGCCATCTGAGTGGTGGATTCCTCTGTATCTTTAATATTCCCACCCCCTTGTCCCAGTCATTCATAGTGTCCTAATCCACACCTAGTTTGCAAGAATTATGTTAACAATTCTCCATATCAAAATCTTTCAAAATAGTTTTTATGGAAATAATTCTCCTTGTTCTCCCATTTCATTTGTTTATGCAACATTTAAATTACACAGTTGCAACAATAAGTACCATAGACGATAAACAGCTTTGGATCTGTTATGAGTAGCTTATCATCACTCATTCCACAAATAAAGTCTAAGCATTCCACTAGGCTCCAAGGATATAGAGATCCATTTGATGAATAAAAACAGGTTAAAAAAAAGAAATATACACAAAAAACTCAGAAACAGGCTAGTATATGCATATATGATAAAGAGACATCATAAATAATGGGGAAAGAGTTAATCTTCTAGTCGATTATGTTGGGATGATAATTATTCACTGTATGGAGAAAAAATCCTATATATAGTGATAGACTCCAGATGGTAAATACTTAAATATGAAAGGCAAAATTATAAAGCTAATTAAAGAAAATATAAGAGCTATCTTTGTGATGGGGTGGGGCAGAACTTCTTAAATAAAATGAATTCTAATCTATGGGGAAAATATTGATTATTATTATTTTAAATGTGTATTTATTTTGAGAGAGAGAGAGACAGACAGACAGAGAAAGAGAGAAGCCAGGGAGGAACAGAAAGAGAGGTAGAGAGAGAATCCCAAGAAGGCTCCACTCTTGTCAGTGCAGAAGCCTACACAGGGCTTGATCTCACGAATCAAATCATGAACAGAACTGTGAGATCCTGATCTGAGCTGAAATCAAGAGTTGGATGCTCAACCAACTGAGCTACCCAGTTGCCCCTTGGTTATTTTTACATCAAAATTAAGCATTTTCTGTTCAGTAAGGGATTTATTTTATTTTTTTTTAATGTCTATTTATTTTGAGAGAGTTCAGTGGGGAGGGGCAGAGAGAGAGGAGAAAGAGAATCTCAAGCAGGCTCCATGCTGTCAGCACAGAGCCTGAAGTGAGACTTGATCCCACAAACGACGAGTTCATGACCTGAGCCGAAATCAAGACTTGGACACTCAACTGATTGAGCCACCCAGGTGCCCCGTGTTTAGTGATGGACTTAGTGGGCACTATAATTAGTGGGCAGATATAAAATTGGGAAAATATGTTTCCAATGTCTAACCCTAGGAATGGATGTAGAATACACAGAAACACCTGAAAATAATTACCAACAAAAAGACAGCAATTCCAGTAGAAATATGGACGATGATGTAGAAAAAAGGAACCTCCAAAAGGCTAAAAATATAGAGTGATTCTCAAACACACTAGTAATTGGAGAAATGTAAATTAAAAACAAATATGATTTTACATTGCTAGTGAGACAAAATTTGGGAGGTAAGTAATGTCAAATGTTGGAGAAGCTGTGAGTATATTGATATTCTCATGCTCTACTAGTAAGAGGTTGACAGATTAAGCCATTTTGGAGAGTATGTTTGCACTACATTGTCAAATAAGTATGAGAGTTTTCTGTGACCTAGCAATTCAGCTCTTAGGAAATATTTATATTTATGCACGCACACATATATGTATGTATTTAACATATATGTATATAGATGTATGCATTATGCACACAGACATTATTAACATACACATACTAAAGAAATTCTTACAAGATCTAAAGGGGACTCGTAAATGAATGCTTGCTGCTCCATTATTGTGGTAATCAAGATTTGGAAACAAACAGTAAATGTCTTGGGAGAACAAATAGGTAAACTGTGGCAGCTGTATACCAGAGAACATTATGCACCAGTTGGAAACAATTGATTAAATGTGCACATAGCACCATGGATGAATTTAAAAAAATTAGTTAAGTAAACAAATCAAAACACAGAATAAGTTTAATCCCCAAATTAAAACATGTATTATAACAGGACCACTCATAAAAATGTTAAAAACATATGCACATAAACCAGGAAACAATTTACAAGAGTGTCTGTTGTCATATTACACAGATTGCCTATGTGATGGCAAAGAGGAATTGGAATATTATGTAGAGATTAAAGAATTAAATAAATGAGTAAATAAATAGGTAAAACTAAGTGGTGGGTGGTCTTACAAGGACCAAGTGTGACAATGTGCAATGAACTCGGAAGCAAGATTAATCCATCTCTCCTCACTTGAAGACCAAATTATTTAGAAGAAAAGAAACCTCCATAAAACATAAACCCAGTTCTCTTAGGGCTCATGGAATGACTACGTACTCATATAGTAGAATACAGCAAGAACCATTACTGAAAGAATAAAGTTTGATAAAGGATAACTTGGGAGACTTTCTAGAAGGGTCGACATGTAAACTCAATTATGAAAGATGAATCTGAATTAGCCAGGTGAAGTGGATAAAAAATAAAGAAAATGAGACAATGTTTTCAATAAGAAAGAATATTTATACATTTCAGTATGGTAACATTTATAGTTTATCATCCCCTAAATTGGTTTCGGAAAGATTTTATGTCCTGATCTTAGATACCTCTTTGGACATATTTGCTGAGAGTTTATCATGTGATAATAATGTTTGAAAATTTAAAATATTTATGGGAAATCCATATTTAGAAGTGTTTATAATCATATATCAGTTAGATATTGCATTTGGCTGTAAGAGAGACCTGAAAAACAATGGGTTAAGTAAGGTAGAGATTTATTCTTCTTTTACATAAAAGAAGTCTGGAGGCTTGCTGTCCAGGCCATCCAAGATCTGTGATGGCCAAATGTCACTGTGATGATTAATTTTGTGTGTCAGCTTGGGCCACGGAGTGGCCAGATATTTAATCAAAGTTTATTTTTCTGGGTGTGTCTGTGAGGGTGTCTGGATTAGATTAACATATGAATTGGTAGACTGAGTAAAGCAGATTGTCCTCCCTAATGTGGGTAGGCCGAATCCAAGCTATTGAAGTTTCAATAGAACCAAAAGGCTGAGTAACAGGGGCTCCTCCTGCCTGACTGCCTTCAAACTAGGACATTGTTTTTCGTT
Source organism: Panthera uncia (assembly GCF_023721935.1). Taxonomy (NCBI): domain Eukaryota; kingdom Metazoa; phylum Chordata; class Mammalia; order Carnivora; family Felidae; genus Panthera; species Panthera uncia. Next base: position 71,253,360 of record NW_026057580.1, on the reverse strand, counting down.
TTTTTTCCAGTCTTCAGACTCTAATTGAAACATCAACTTTCCTGGGTTTTCAGTTTGCTGCAGACTGCAGATCTTGGGACTTTATAATCATGTGAACCAATTCCTTATGATAAATCATATCTATATGCATATATATGTATATATACACATATATACATATATATGTGTGTGTGTGTGTGTGTGTGTGTGTGTATGTGCATATATGTCATTTAAATATTTAACAACAGAATATGGTGGTTCTAGTTCTCTGGAGAACCCTAGCTAATATAGTCACCACTCTTCCAGTGTCCTTCTCTTGTTCATCTCCGGCCTTTTGAATGCTGGCTCTTATCCTGGAGCTTCAGCCCTTATATTTGTGTTCTAGGCAACAAGACTATGAAAGGTGGAAGGGCTAACACCTAACCAAGTCACCCCACCTATACCTTCTGCTCTGCTCTATTGGCCACTCATGTGTCCATCTTTATCTGAAAAGGAAGCTGGGAAATGTAGTTTCTCAGCTTGGCGCACTGTCACACCCACACGCAACAGAAAGCAGGGTTCTGCTATTCAGTGAGACGCAGAGAAGGAATAGTAGATAGGTACTTAAGAGCTTCTGTCACAGCAGCCAATGCCCTTTGTGCATAGTAGACATTCCATAAATATTAATTGAATAAAAAATTATATTTTCATAAAATCATTCTTTTATCATAGAATTGTAGAGAAACATAATATTCATCTTTGAGTCTTACTCGTCTCTTCCAGTTTGACTAATTCTTGCAAAAATTACTCTAAAATAAATTCTGAAAAAAATGCTGTTGAATAACTTTTATGTACCACAAAGTTTTCAGTTAAGTTAATGAATTATTATAGAAGAATCTTTAGCAAAAACAGATAAAATGTTATCAGGCAGATAAAAATGATATGAACATATAAGTTATTTCAGTGTAAATCAATCCTTCTAAGTTGTTCTAGCATATTTGAAAAAATACATACTTTTGAGAAGTTTAAACATCACCTATCAGGCTTATAATATTATTAATTTACTAAAAAAATTTTCCTTGTTGAAAGTAGAAGCTAAATTTCAGTCTAGACCCTGAACAATCTTACAACAGAAACAGATGAATGCTATCATGGAAATTTTAGCTAACAGATATATTTACTCCTAACCCTAAAACATAAAATATACATATTTCATGCATTTTAAATGTGTGTTTTCAGTATTTATTGGTGATTCGTTATGTTGAAATATTTTATGCTTTTTTCTTTTTCTTTTTTTTTTTTTTAGTGCGGGACAGAATGGCAGAACTCGTGACTGAATCGCGTTAATCTTAACATTCTATGCTCAGAGAAGAGGTAGGTCAATATAGTAATTCATTTGTCCTATTGCTGCATTAGAAGTCAGTTATACTTAAAATACACATACTGCGCGCACACACACACACACACACACAGACACGCACATACACACACACTTCCTGGCATTAGCTTAAAAGCAGAAATGACCAGACTAAATAGCTTACTCATGGAAAAAGGAAAACTCACTTAACCACTGCAGAAATGACACTTTCTGATTTTGAAAAGGGATCACTGGTGGGCCACCTCAGCTCCTGCCCTGGGAGAGTTCTCAGTGTGAGTGACGCTGTGGCTGGTGCTGCAGGCTCTGGTAGAAGGGTCTCCAGGGCAATAGGATCCCATGGCAACGGGAGATAAAAATGACTCAGCCTTCTGCTGCCAAAGCCTTTTGCCAGGCTGTGAAGAGTGAGGATGTATGAACTATGATTAGTCCTTGGTATTAATAGCTGGGAAATGTGCTGCTCAACTGTAAATGCAATCTGTTTAACCTGAATATTCACTGGTCTGTATTCTTTGTCCCTATTAGCAAACCATTGCCACCCTTTACCAACCATCTCAGTGATAGTATGTGGATCTGTGATGTGAGATCTAGTCACTGAAATTATAGATTATTGCTAAAATCAAACAAAATGGCATGTCATATTCGGAAAGAAGTGATGTCATTACCTAAAAATTTCTTACTTTCTCAGATTAGGAAGGGACAACTTTCTGATTTAAGTATTGAACAACAGAAAACAGTTATTGGCTTTTGATAATACCAGAAAATTCGTTTTTCTACTTTTTATGTATTCCACAATGGGAATAACATTTGACTGTAGTGTTTTGAAACTGTATTATTTTAATTCAATTTTTAGAATTTATTTATAACACATCATATATTAATAATATTCCTTTTGTTGCTATTATTTTTTTGAAAATAATTGGTATTGTAAAAGCTACATTTAAATGGCAATAATTGAAGAAAACTCACAGTTCCTATTCTATAATTCAGATCAGTATGATTACACTATTTTTGAGATTAGTTCTATACCAAATTTATGATAGAAGCTATGATTTGAGGTTATAAAATATATACAAGGTATTTTACATACTTTCTGATATTCCTTTCACAATTTGGTCTATAATTCTGGAAGTAAAAAAAGTAAAATCAAACTTCGTGACTGAATTTGGCTAAAGTTTGGAACAAAGATTCAAGAAATATTTCCCATTATTTTTCATGAGAAAATGATATATTTTCTCATGCAACTCTCATGGCGTTACCCTACAAAACGGGGGTGGGAGGGGCATGGGTTATATGTAGTGCTACCTTTCACAGAGTCAAGTTCCACATAAATGTATACAAATGAATATTGAAGAGACCACATAGAGAAGTTGAAACATGTCTTTGTGGAATAATATTCCTGGCATCTGGGCTTTAAGTTGTGAGGTTTTTAATTCCTCTTTTGGGGTCTTCAATAGCTCATATGTGACTTGGCCATCTGAGCATTCCAAACCTAGGACTGACCTTCAAATATTTATCTTGTAGCCAGTTGCTCAAAACAGCTGTGTTAAAGAATCGCTACCCGGGGCGCCTGGGTGGCGCAGTCGGTTAAGCGTCCGACTTCAGCCAGGTCACGATCTCGCGGTCCGTGAGTTCGAGCCCCGCGTCAGGCTCTGGGCTGATGGCTCGGAGCCTGGAGCCTGTTTCCGATTCTGTGTCTCCCTCTCTCTCTGCCCCTCCCCCGTTCATGCTCTGTCTCTCTCTGTCCCAAAAATAAATAAAAAAACGTTGAAAAAAAAAAATAAAAAAATAAAGAATCGCTACCCAACCTTACTTGAAAAGTGAATGATTCTGGAAATGTGTCATCCAATTAAGTCAGGTCTAATTAGGATAGTATCTATCCAATCTAGGGTGCCCAAGACCTATAGCACTGCCCTCTGGTGGCAAGCTTTGCTCATGCAGCCTCACAGGTGTGGTTGATTGCTCCTTTGTCAAGGTGAGTTGAGTTGAGCTGTTAGAATACCTTCTCCAAATTGATGTCCTGGTTCAACAGCTGTTCCTCTTAGGCAATGCATCTCAAAGTGTGGTCTCTAGACCAGCAGTATAGGAATCACCTGGATCTTGGTAAAAATGTGCATTTTGGGGGCCCAAAACTTTTGAATAGAAAATTCTAGAGATCGGGAGCAGAGATCTGGATTCGGTTTTAATAAGCCCTTCAGGTGATTTGAATGCCCACTGAAGTTTAAGAATCACTGTCGTCATTTTCTGGTTAGTTGTTAAAACTCTCCAGAAACACCCACACCTGTAATGGTGCTTCGTTGGAGCCCCAACTTCTTTCTCTTAGTCACAGCCTCACTTCTTAGCCTCCACAAACACCAGAATCCCATGTTGTTAATAGAAACTTTGAACAGTTGCAAGCAGTGATGCACTGAGTATTTGCGGTTTATACATCACTGCTTTTGTGTGCATTTCCACAGTATCAATTCCTGAATGGTAAATTGCTGAAACAAAGAGTATGTATATATACATGTGTAGTGATATATTTTCTTATTTCTTGTATTCGTGATGCTCTGGCATCTGGGGCCTTGCTGATCCTGGAGAGACTGTCCCTTCTTGGGTTACTTCATTTTAAGAGATAGCATACAACTTGCCTGAAAACACACCTTTGATATGCAAATCAACCAAATCCAGAGTCCATACATGAACTCTGTCTGGTTCTTATATTCCAGGATTCCAGTATATTCCAGTATTCCAGTATTCCTCTGCCTCAAATATCCTGTAGCCCAGAGCCTACTGAAAGTATTCAAACTCTCTAATCCTAGATCTGCTCAAGTTGTTTACCCTGCCTTGGCCATCCCTTATTACAAAAACCACAGTAAAGTCTCTTGCTCACACCTTACCCTCACTTCTGCCTCTTGACTGCCCCTGGGGCTTCCCTGTGAATCTGCCAGTGTCGCATTCCCGTTCCCCTTGGGAACTGTCATTAACAAATACCTTTTTTAAAAAAAATTAATATTTTTAATTTGAATGCAGTTAACACACAGTGTTATATTAGTTTCAAATGTGCAACACAGTGATTCAACAAGTCTGTACACTATGCTATGCTCACCACAAGTATAGTTGCCATCTGTCACCATACAACACTATTACAGCAACATTGACTGTATTCTCTATTCTGTGCCTTTTATTCTCATGACTTTTTCATTCTATAACTGGAAGTCTGTGTCTCCCCCTCCCTTTCACCCGTTTTGCCCATCTCCCCACACCCCTCCTCTCCAGCAAACATCAGTTTGTTTTCTATGCTTACAGGCCTGATTCTGCTTTTTGAACAAACTGTCTTTTCAATGATGATTGTTTTTTGATTCGTTAGCCTTACCATCTCTGAATAAAAACAAAATCCCCAGGTACATTTTCAAACAATATATGAAACACTGTGCGGTGGTATTACAGAGAGGTTAAGGTCATGAACTCTGGTGCCAGAGTATCTGGATTTAAATTCCAGCATCTCTACTTCATAGGTATGTGAACATTTTACTGAGTTATTTGACATCTCCATGGCTTGAGTTTCTTATCTGTAAAATGGAAGAATACACCAGTATCTACTTTACAGAGTCACTGTCAAGATTAAATGTAAATAAATGTAGAATACGTTTAAAAATACATAGCATATAATAAGTACTGGGTATCATTATTGTTGATAAACCTGCCTACTCAACTTCTAAAAGTTGAAACAATTTATTCTTCATTAAGAATATTCGTGTAAGTCTGTTTATCTACATTCTTTAGAGCACTGGATAGTTGAATAATATTAATTTATTGAAATTAAATTTTATTGAAATTGAATAATTTTTAAATCTTAACTCATCTAATAGATTTTTAAAAAATAATCCCTGTTGGCATTGTTCCACTACTGGAATGAGTGAACATTTTAGAATGTGTTGAACTTTTGATTTGCTTCTTCTGTGAATTATCTACTTGTTCTCTTCAAATTATTTGTATTATTTGACTAATGAATATTAGCCCAATATTTGAAATTGAAAATGTTTTTTGTGATTATGTCTTAATATTTTTGTGTCCTCATTCATCATAGAAACATTTTAAATTTGATATGGGTAACTGGTCATACTCCCCCTCTGTGGCTCTTGGGCTTTATTTATTTAAAGATTCTTTTGTGTTTTCTTCTAGTACTTGTATAGTAACATTCCTTCATTTACAATTCAATTCTTCTAAGCTACGTTTTGAGCATCTTAAGAGAGGGTTTCTTATATTCAGGCAAGCCAATGTCAACACAGTCATAAAAATTCCCTGAAATTTTCCTCATTTACTTCTTTCTGGTCTCACCCGACCTGTTTTTAGCACTCTCTCATATGTGAAATATGGAGCAGAAACTGTTACCACGGCAATATCTCAATAGAAAGTTCCTATGTAAGGAATAAACCTATCTTAACCATCAACACAGTAACTTTGTTTGGAAATTAAATTCTCTATGGTGACAGAGTCCAAATCTGTGTATATCCTGGTCCTCACCCACCTGACTAAATAGATAAAGTGCTTCTCAAGTTCTTTTCATGGGTCCCAATTTTGCTAATTTCCACAGACACATAGACAACCCTCTCACCAATGCACTCTAGTTTGTGTGATCCCTCCTTTTTTCTTTCACTGATGTTAACACTGTTGTCCTACTGAAAAGTCATTTCTAGACTCACTGGGGATTCTTTCTTTTTTTTTTAGTTAAAAAAATTTTTAATGTTTATTTTTGAGAGGGAGAGACAGAGAGAGACAGAGACAGAGAGTGAATGGGAGAGGGGCAGAGAGAGAGGGAGACACAGACTCTGAAGCAGGCTCCAGGTTCTGAGCTGTCAGCACAGAGCCCAATGTGGGGCTCAAACTCATGAACTGCGAGATCATGACCTGAGCCAAAGTCGGATGCTTAACTGACTGAGCCACCCAGGCACCCCAGATTCTTTCTGATCATTATCCAAGTTCCATTCTCTATTGCATATTTGTATTAATTTATTCATTAATTAAAAGTTATATTACTAATTAATTATAGAGGCCTATCTGCAGCAGGCACTTGGGATACATCAATGACACAAATCCCAATGGCAGATATTCCTGTCCTCATGAAGTTATTTGTTTGTTTTATTTGTTTGGTTTTTTTTTTTTTTTTTTTTGGGTTTGTTTTTTGAGAGAGGGAGTGTGAGCAGGGGAGAGGGGCAGAGAGAGAGGGAGAGAGGGAAAGAATCTCAAGCAGGCTCCATGCTGAGCTTGGAGCCCTACGTGGGGCTCGATCCCATGACCCTGGGATCATGACCTGAGCCGAAATTAAGAGTCAGATGCTGAACTGGCTGAGCCACCCAGGAACCCCCTTTATGAAGTTTTAATCTCAGAACTTTTTATAGTGGCTGGAACACAGTGTGTATATGTGTGTATAGAATAGCAGAATGTGCATGTAGATAATTAGTTAGAAGTGTTAATTGATTTGAATGCAGCTATTTTCTTCTCTCAGCTATGTGTGTGTGTGTGTGTGTGTGTGTGTGTGTGTGTATGTATACACATACATATATTTTTTCAATTAAATTAATAGGCTTAATTTGTTAGAACAACTTTAGGTTTGCAGATAAATTGTGGAGGTAGTACAGAGTTTATACATCTTCACGTCCTCTCCCCTTGCCCTCTTCCCCTATTAACATCTTGCATTAGTGTGGTTCATTTGTTATACCTGATTAACCAAAACTGATATATTATCATTAAAGTCCATGGTTTATATTAGGGTTCACTCCATATGTTGTACATTCTATGAGTTTTGACAGATGTATGCTGTGATGTAGCTATGATTGCTGTATCATACAGAATGATTTCATTGCTCAAAAAATCTCTTCTGTTTCATCTGTTCATTTCTTGTCTTCCTCCCCATCCCTTAACCCTTAACCTCTGAAGACCACTGATCTTTTTACCATTTCTGTGGTTTTGCCTTTTCCAGAATATTATAGAGTTGGAATCGGACAGTTTGTGTGTCTTTCACATTGAATTCTTCCACTTAGCAATATGCATTTAAGGTTTCTCCATCTCTTTTTGTGGCTTGATAGCTCATTTCTTCTTATCATTGAATCATATTCCATTTTATGGATATGCCACAATTTCTTTTTTTAAAAATTTTTTTACATTTATTTATTTTTGAGAGACAGAGTGAGACAGAGCACAAGTGGGGGAGGGGCAGAGAGAGAAGGAGACACAGAATCCCAAGCAGGCTCCAGCCTCTGAGCAAGCATTCAGCACAGAGCTTGACGCGAGGCTCAAACCCACGAACTGTAAGATCATAACCTGAGTCGAAGTCGGGCACCCAACTGACTAGGCCACCCAGGCGCCCCAAATATGCCACAATTTCTTTATCCATTAACTTATTATTATTATTATTATTATTATTATTTTCATTAACTTATTGAGGGACACCTTAGTTTGTTCCAGTTTTGACAATTACAGTTGACATTAGAACAACACAAAGATTAGCAGATTCCCCACCACAGTTGAAAATCCACATATAATTTTTTACTTCCCAAAAAGTTAACTACTGATAGCTTACTGTGGACTGGAAACCTTACCAATAACATAAACAGTTAATTAACACATATTTTGTATATTATATGTATTATATACTTCATTCTTATGATAGAGTAAGCTATATAAAAAATGTTATTAAGGAAATCATCAGGAAGAGAAAATACATTTATAGTACTGTACTGTAAAAAATCCATGTGTAAATGGACCCGTGCAGTTCAGACCCATGTTGTTCATGGGTCAGCTGTATAAGTAAAGATACTATAAACATTCCTATGCAGGTTTTATGTGTATATATATTAATTTTATCTCATTTGAGAAAATGAGTAGAGTTGTGCCATAAGACTGTATTTAACTTTGGGAGAAACTGCCAGACTGTCTTCCGAAAAGATTGTACCATTTTGTACTTCACCAGCAATGGATGAGGTTTCCTGTGGCTTCACAGCCTCATCAGCATTTGGTAGCGTCAGTTTTAGATTTTAGCCATTCTAATAGTTATGTAGTGGTTATCTCTTTGTTTTGAGTTTTCAATCCCCTAGTGATATAACATATTCTTTTAAAATGCAAAAAAAATTAATGGGGTGTCTGGGTGGCTCAGTCGGTTGAACATCTGACTTCGGCTCAGGGCATGATCTCGCCTTCGTGGGTTCGAGCCCTGCTCTGTGCTGACAGCTCAGAGCCTGGAGCTTGCTTCAGATTCTGTCTCACTCTCTCTCTCTCTGCCCCTTCCTCCCTCGTGCTCTGTCTCTCTGTCTCTCTCTCACAAAGAAACATTAAAAAAATTAAAATGCAAAAAATTTAAGAAGTATTAAGTTAGTATCAGTCGTTAACATGACATCATCAGTTAAGGAAACAAACATGGCCATTTCCTTTTTTCTCCACTCAAATTTATCTTCAGTGGATCCTAGTACTTATAAGATGATATATATATTATTTGATATGAATTGAAAGACTCTTTCTTATCTAATCCTAATTCTTTAGCCCAAGTTCCTACCCTTTCCTTTCTGTTTTTGCTAAAAGGCATAGATTACTCTTTTGCATTTTTAAAATATGGGCTATAGTATATCAAGACTCTGTCCCTTTACACAGATGAATCCTGCTAGAAATGCCCCCTTGCCTTCGGTTTCCTTCACTTGACAGTCTACCCTTTCTGCTATAGTTGTCTTCTCTCTTTGTTTGGTCCTTCCTTGATTCATACAAGTGGGCTAGCACTCTGCAGAATTCTGTATGGCCTTCTAGGTTAGTAACTACTGAATGTGTGCTAAATGTCCTCCTGACTGGGAAACAATGAGAGAAAATTATTCCTTATTGAAGATTCCTGAAAAGGGCTCTTTGCTGATCAAATGAGGTGTTGGGAGTAAGAAAGCAAAACAGAAAAGGTAGTATTAAATTTTTGTTTTAGAAAAGGCTTTAGGAAAGCAAAGATTAAATGTGTGGCTGGAGGAGGTTGGAGCCAAATGGGCCAAATTACTAGTGTACGTGTACATTTGAGGTTAAAAGGTGGCAGGAAAGTTGGGTGCCAAGAGGTAAATACCCAGCCCCTGGCAATAAATAGAAACTTGGCAGAAAGAACAACCTGTTTAAAGGTGATTTTAGCACATGGGTAATTTATTAAGATTTTAATTTGTGTATTTAGTTCCACTCAGGTAGATGGAACTTTTGATTGTTTTTAAAGGGCTAATTGGTAGTGGAGGAATTGGTGGCAAACTCCCACCCTGCTTGTCCGTGTGGAACTGTGGCAGTAGTTTGAGAGAGATCAAGATCTCAGAGAAGATGGTTACATGTGGGGCCTGTGGAGGGCTCCCAGGTTTGGCAAAGATTTCTGTATCTCTAGCATGTGATATCTTCTATCACAGAAGCATCAAAGCCACCAGACCTAAAGCAACTCTGTGTCTTGGGACATGGAGTCTATTGTATCAGCGGTAGCTAGTGTAGACCTTTAGCTATTAACTGACGGAACCTCCCTGATCTTTGGTGATATACAAGATTCTGGGCCATGGCATAATCTGGGATGTGTGAGTGTGAGGGGGCAATGACCTATAACCACTGAAGTAGAATTTCCCATCATTTCAGCAGAATGGAGTGTCAGAGTCAGATTTGGGCTAGCTTGGGGAAAATAAGAGAATGTAAGACAAAATTGCCATTATTTGCTTATAATATATTTGTCTACAAAGAGTATATGAAATAGTAGAGAAGAAAATTATGAGAATTGATGAGTATTCATCAAGGTTTCTGATAAATATTTCAATAAATTGTATTCCTATATACTAGCAAGTATTTTTCAATATTGCAAACATATAAAGGTATCTAGAAATGGTATAACAAAATATATGTAAAACTTCATGAAGAAAGGGATGAAATTTTATGGAAATGTATTAAATATGACATAAATGTAGGGAATAACCACGGCATGAATAGGAAGACTAAATATTGCCAATGCGTACATACACTTCCGATAATTATATATATATACACACACACAAACACACACACACACACACACACACACACGCACACACACGCACACGCACATATACATAATGCTACTTTGGTTGAAATCTCAAGTGTTTTGTGAAAATTTAAAAGTTTACCTTGAATTAAAATAATTTTGTGGAAGAACAAGATGGTGAGGGCACTCTCCATCAGATACCAAGATATTAGTCATTAGGTCAAACTTTAAAATATAGCTATAGGAATTAATAGACATGCTGTTAAGTATAAGAATAGACATAAAGATGAATGGATAATAGACAAGCAAGAAATGGAAGAGATCATGAACTTATGGAAACTTGGTCTACATAGGAAACATTTTTAAAAATGGCGGGTGGGGGGGGAGGTATACTGCTTATACAAAACTGCTGTGGGGAAAATTGATTATATGGGAAAAAATGTTTCCTCTTTCAGACCATGCACAAAAATATGTTAAAGAGAGATAAAATACCTAAATGTGAAAAAGAAAAATTTTAAAGCATTTAGGAGAAAATATAGGAGGTTATCTTTATGACAGTGAGCTACGGGAAAATCTCAAACAAGATACAGAAAGTAGAAATCATAAAGAAAAAGAATGATAAAATTTACTATGCTGAATCTTTAAAGTTTTATAGTACAAACTTTATAGACAAAGTAAAAAATGATCAGCCACAGTAGCGTATACTTGCCATACTCATAATCATTAAATAATTATTTCCAAATACATCAAGAACCTCTACAAATAATACAGAGAGACACAATGGAAAAGCGCAAAATGTATATACATAGGCCATTGACAGAAAAGAAAACCTCAAATTACACAAAGATGTTCAGCCTCATGAATCACCATGAAAATGCAAATTAAAAATAAGGAAATATAATCTCACAATATTAGAGTTCCAAAACCTAAAAAGTCTAGCAGTGCCAAGTGTCAGTGAAAATAGGAGTGATGGGGATTCTTAGGTGGGTGGTGGAAATGTGAAATGCTATACCTGCTTCAGAGACCATGTCACAATTTTAGAACCCAGTTCCTATGACAAGGAATTTCACTCACATATGAGCAAATTGTTCATCATAAGCATTGCATGCAATAGCAAAATTCTGGAAACAACATCAATCAATAGGGAAGTGTATGTATTTGGAGGTCCCAGGACCACTCTCAGGTTTAATGATTTACAAGATGGACTCACAGAACGTGGCAAAATGATTATACTCATGGATATGGCTTATTACAGTGAAAGAATGCAGATTAAAATCAGCAACTGAAAAAGTCACATGGAGCAGAATCAAGGAGACTCCAGGCATGAGCTTTCAGTTGTCCTTTCCTAGAAGAATACATATACAGCACATTGTCACACAATGTGTGGCAACACAGCACAATACATGAAGTACTGTAAAGTGGGGAAGCTCACCTGAGTCTTGCTGTCCAAGATTTTTTTGGGGGCTGGCTACCCAAATTATGCTGACTGCCTGTATGGCTGATTATAGCTTACCTTATTCTCGAAGACCCTCCAGAGGTCTGTGTCCTCCACCATAAATCACATTGTTAGCATGGACTGTCTGGTAGAACCTTGGGTAAACAAGGACACTATTATCAGGCTGGATGCTCCATGGGCTTAGAGTTTACATCCCGGGAGCTGGGCACAAACAAAATCTTTCTTTGCAATGTACAGGGTGTGGACAACTCAGACTTGGTGAGTTAGTCCTTTACTGTAGAGTATATAATTAAATTGTGTTATATTCATACAAAGAATGAACTACAAGTATCAGTATGAATAAATATTAAAAACCTGTTGTTGAAACAAAAAGCAAGCAGGAGGTGAATAAGTACGGTTCAAATCCACTTATTAAAATTAAAAACCATGTAAAATATTTCCTGATGCTGTGCAAGGGTACATGAAATGTAGATATAATATTAAAATGCTCATGGGAATAGTAAACACCAAGTACAGGGTAGTTTTTAACCCTGGGGCAGAAGCTGGGGAAATCTTGTAGCAAGTATATGTCAGGGACATCAATTAAACCTGAACTGTTTTATTTCTCAGGCTGGGTGGTGGGCACATGGGTGTTTGTTTAATTGTTATCTAAGGATTGGATATGACTAGACAATTTCAAATTTTAGGAAAATCAGATTGTAAAATTTTCAGATAACTGTTGTGGTTCACTAAATATATACCTAATATAGTTATTTGCTACACAATTAATTTGTTATGGTGTTCTGATGAGTTAGATCTATTTTGAGGTTTCATCATAGCGCAGAGTTCAGCTTCCAGAGAGACAGAAGTAGGGCAAGACAGAAGGTGCCCAGTTAATCTAGTCATCTCCTTACATGCATCTTCATTGTATGAACTTCTCCAAGATAGAAACTAGCTTCATGTCTTTTCTCCTGGCCCATTATAAGTACCCAATAGATGGATATTGAGTGGATAAATGCACTAATGAAAAATTAAGAAGTGAGTTTCTCTGAGGATAACCACTCCACATAGAATCCAAAGGGAAGAGCCCTTAGGAAAGAAATTGGTGACATGCTGATTTTGGGTGGTATTCTCTGAGTCTCCATGTTGCATATGGAGGCGACCTGAGGATCCTGGAACAGGGCCTGTTCCAGACTGTAGAAATATGTGCTAGAATGGAGGTGAGGACAGAGGCTCTTAGACAAATTTCATCAACTTCACAAGTATTATAGAGCTAGTCCTGGCTTATGCTGGAAATGAAAGGGCTAATAAATAAGACACATTTTTATCGGTGCTGCCAAATCCAGAAATTAAAGGAGCATTATACGGTGATAATTGTCCTCGGATTAAATTTAAAATCCACTTAGAACCCTCAAGCCTGAAACCCTCAGTGAATTGTAATTGGCTGAGAGCCTAATTGGCAGATGCACATGGAGAGGGAAACTTCCAGTTTGTGGTGGAGCCTTGGGGAATGCCTTTCTAGTTTGAGGTTCTGGAAAAGTGATCATTTCTACTAATACCTGAGTAGGGGACAATGAGGTGCAATTTTGGGGTTACTGAGAAAGTGGAGTTATATACCACCCATCAATCACGGAAAAAATCAGACATTGCCCTGAAAGCCAAAGTCAGAGAGAATGCATTCCTGCCAGTCACACAGGTACAGTGTAAATAAGTCACGGGCTGTTCTACCAGTCAAGAGTGGTACTCTTTTATCTCTTGACGGATGGTATTCTATAGATTTCACTAATTTGGCACTAATAAAAAATGATGGGTTAAAATCATATACATAGTGGCATCTAGAATACCTAAATTCCATTTCTCGAGCAGTAGTGTGTGTGTGTGTGTGTGTGTGTGTGTGTGTGTGTACATGATCTCAATTTTAACTTCCCTGTGAATGAGACTATAATTCTATGGCTGCAGAAAAAGTCTGGTAAATTTTCTACGTCATGGTTGTCTTAGCATCATGACTGGAGAGAATTTAAGATGCTGCTTGGTAATGATGATGCAGACTAAGACATATTGAACACTATCTATGTGCCAGGTGTCCTGTTAATCACTTTATCTGTACTGTGTGATTTGCTACCCACAACTGCTTTATGAGGAAACAGAAAAGTTAAGTAATGCAGGTTGTAGAGTTTGAACCCATGTCTGCCTGACTGTAAAGTTCCAGCTGCTCTTAATCATGATGCCATGATGGCATGTTTCTCTTCTTAGACAACTTTGCCATGAACATACAGGGCAGTTTAGTGTGTTAAACACACCTATCACAAAAATAAGAGCATTCACATTGGCCTATCTACCTCACAAAAATTCTATGGAAATGAAATACATTGGGACATATTTTTGTTTTTTCAGGAAATGCAAAAAAAAAAAAAAAACTATGGGAGAAATGTGACTATTCTCATTAGTCTCCCCATTGAGCCTCCACCCCCACGCCCGGCTGGATCCTGAACTGAGCTCACAAGTGCTGGAATAGCAACCATCTTTTGCAGTATTCTTTTCCAAAGTACATAATATAAATAGCTAATGGTAGAAATTTAGTAGAATTTTGTATTATAATGAAAAAGGAGATTATAATGAAAAGGCGATAGTACTGCCTATAAGAATTACCATTAATTTATTATTTACAAGGGCCTACCTCTTTGCCAAGTATATTTCATAGATCTCACATTTAATCCTCGCTATAACACTACAGGGTGATATTATTGTTTTAATTTTGCCCCTGATTATACTGAGGCTCAGAGAGGAAAAGTGACTTACCCTAGATCATATCCCAGTGGTATGATTCAAGAAGACAGGCTTCTATCCCTGTGCAATCTAGGCTCTGCCTAATCAGGATGATCAAACCAAGAAACACTCCTGATAGGAATGGAATTTGGCTTTTAGGACAGAAGATGAGGAGGGCTGGAGACTCCTAATGGAAAGATATAAATGTCATCCTTCAGAAAGTTCTGTATTTAAAAGAAAAAAAAACAAATGCATCATTGGTTATATGTTAAATTATTCTCCTCATAATCTACGTTAATAAGCACCACAGTTTCTTTAGAAACTAGGGAGGCCAGCTTTGAGTACTATCCTCATCACAAGAAAGTCCAGTGAAGCTGTTCCTGGTAGAAAAACATGCTGTGGAAACTGAGCTCTTGAGTTACTGGGTAAATGACCATGGGAGACCCTGGGCTTAATTAACTAAGCAAGAAAGAAAGTGAATATCTTATAAAGGATACTGCCTTCCCTTAATAATTGATCTGTTCAATAGACCCTCAATGTTTTTTTATTCTCTTTCATTCTTAAGTCTGCCTTGCTGTTATGACCTGTTCATAATGATACGGGTGTGACAGAAATGATGGTGTTAAAGAAAGCAAAACTCCTTTTTGGTCATTATTATAGTTTCTACATTTTTTTTTGACTCACTCAACAACTATTTATTAAGCCCCTACTGTATGCCAGACTGTTCTCTGGGAATTAGGAGTATAGACATGAACAAGACAAAATTCCTGCCTACATGGAGCATGTGTCGAATGGGAAAGATAGAAAAAACAAATCAAAGATACAGCTCCAGGAGGTGGTGAGTGCTATGTAGGAAGTAAAACATATCTCTGTGAAGGATGAATCAGAGTACGCTGAATGATGTGTGGGATCAGACCATGTAGTAAGCTTGGTAAAGGTGTTCCAGGCAGAAGCACAGTCCCGGTATAATGCAAGGCAGGAATGAACTTGAGTTTGCTGTAGAACAGGATCATGGTACTTATCACATTATATTATTATTGTTTACTTACATGGCTGGCTGCCTAGTAGAATGTTAGGGCATGCTTCTTGTTCATTTTTTATTCTTACTTGCTAGCACAGAGTTTGGGATATGCTTGGCATCCAATATGTATTAATAAACAAATGAATGCACTGGGACTCTTTTTCTAGAAGCTGTTGATGTGTAGTTTTGTTAACTATATATAAAGGTGAAATGAATAATCTTCTTACACAGCAATCAGTGTGTTTACCAAGATAAACTACATCCTCAACATTGTTTGGTCTTTTTTTGTTCAACATGTTAAAGTTATTACAAATGTGCCCATGCTCCCTAAGACAACATTCTGATAATAATTTTGTTATATATTTTAATTTATTAGATAAACTTAAGGTATTAAATACAATTCACTTAGAGGTATTATTAAATACTATACTAGGATCATTTAGGTTTTCTAAAAAAAAAACTTTTCCGGAAAAAACACAAATATTTTTCTGGAATTTAGATCCTAGGATCAGTTTGAAAAAAATATCCCTGTGAAAATGAATCTTTATAACTCATCAAGTTGTTATTGTGATATTTTAAAATTAAATTTTAGAGTATTTTTGATGTTAAGTATCACTAAAATTAGTGATCAATAACAAATATGGATGTACTGAAAGTGTGTGTTTTTAAATTTCAGTGCTCAGTTTTGATAGCAGTAATGCATTTGGAACCACCAGTACACCCTAGTATGAAAATAAATTAAATTTAGAGGGTCTGAAAACTTACAGTGTTTTTCAGTGTACTGTTTGGGATTTTGAAAGTAGTTGGGTCTGGACTGACTACTTTGTGTGCTGATAGTTTCTACATGGAAACACAAATATCAAGAGCTCCAGAGTATCATGGACAACACTGCTATTACATCAGTAAAAAACAAACATGAAAATTCTAACAGAATTGGGAAGATATCCATGAGATGTAAATTTATTGGTTAGTGACAGACTAAAGTGTTTGTTTCCTTCTGCCACTGCCTTTGTGATACAGGCAACCTTGCCAAATACCCAGAAATATATATAAGTCCTGAGGTTTTGTTTTTAAGTCAATTTAATTATTTCCTTCTGTTTTCTAAATTGGCTTTGGAGATTGCATACTGGAGTCTTTCCTCCTATATTTCACCAAGTCTGACAGCATGGACATCTGCCACCATCCCTCCCATGGGGAACACTTTCTTCTAGAGCAAGGACCCATAAGATGAGTCTGCTTCAGATTCCCCTCCTCTCCTCTTTTCACTCTCTTAGCAGAGACTGACAACAAGGAGAGGACCGACCACAGGGGTGAGATTTACCATCCCTCCCATGGGGAACACTTTCTTCTAGAGCAAAAACCCAAAAGATGAGGCTACTTCAGATTTTCTTCCTTGTCTCCTTCCACTCTCCTAGCAGAGGCTGACAACAAGGAGAGGGCCAATCACAGGGATAACATTTCTACTCAAAACAGATTCAAATCTTAAAGGAGAGAGCCTCATTCACACCATTAATTCTATTTTTTTCCTGTTTTCTTTCTTTTTTTTTCAACGTTTTTTTTTTTTTTTTTTTTTTTTTTAATTTATTTTTGGGACAGAGAGAGACATAGCATGAACGGGGGAGGGGCAGAGAGAGAGGGAGACACAGAATCGGAAACAGGCTCCAGGCTCCGAGCCATCAGCCCAGAGCCTGACGCGGGGCTCGAACTCACGGACCGTGAGATCGTGACCTGGCTGAAGTCGGACGCTTAACCGACTGCGCCACCCAGGCGCCCCCTGTTTTCTTTCTTAAGCTTTCCATTTCCCTTCTAAAAAATATGAATAGATAGCAGTAAGACTGGATTTCAGTGAAAAGCTGTTACTGTAGAATGCTAGCCAGATGCCCAAGTCTCAAATTGTTTTTAGAAACCCTCTTGAGAGATCTCACAGTAACAATCTCCTTAGGGAGCATCTTCAATTAGAGGTGAGTTCTGTTACTGTGCTTAAGTCCTGCATTGTTTCCACATGCATCTACATGCAGAACTTTATGCTCCTAAATTCCTCTGAGCCTCGGACTCTATTTTTATCTATTCTACAATACAGTATGTGAAAAACTCATTATTTTTTACAGGCCTCCACTGCTAGTAATTATTTCAGTGGTTTTATGGCTAAAGATGCAAAACACAATTCTCTTTATAGATAAAAATTACGTTTTCATATTCCCAAATATCTGGAGGGATTGATTTGTATTATTTGGCTTTTGGTATGCAATTGTGTTCTAACTGCTCAGGATTCATGAAAACAAACAAAACGTTGTCTTCGCTGACAGTAATTTGAAAGGAAATTTTCCTGTTTGTGTGAAATTTTTGCAGAACCAAATAAGCTAGTAAGCAGAAAGTCATAAAATAAGTCTAATAAACCCTCATATGGATGCAAAGTTAACATTGGTCACTTGGCAATTGGATACAAATTCAACTCGCAAAACGGCATTTTGGCTGCAATCAATGCTTATGAAAACCACACACAGTTCGAGCAAACCAGGCTGGATTTGGCAGCACTGGGAGTCAGCTGTGATATCTGAGCATAATAAATGCATTGGTTTGAATTCTCCTGTTCTGTTGTATGTGAGGTTTGTCTGGGGCTCATTCAGATTCAAGATGCACTTTAAGATAGAATTAGGAGGGGTAACTGAAGAAAGAAGAAACTCTTCCATTTGCAATCCTCTTATTGGGAGTATGGGCCTACTAGGTGATTGCTGCACTGGATGTAGATAATTTTCAGAAATGAAGGTAACATTGCTTGCCTCAGTTCAGATTTCATCCACAGAAACTACTACATTCTTACCAGACTCAGAGTCAGTACTGGCTGAAATCTTAGTCCTTTATGGAAAGGGAATCATCTGGTCTCCTGTTTCTAAAATAGGCTAGAGATTACTCATTTTCTTCTCTGCAATTATAGCCATCTGAGCCTCTGAAATTGTGGATGGTGAGATGATGACATGTTTGTAACACAGATCCACGTTGAAAGGTCCGTATGTTAGAATTCCCCACGTACACACACCAACGGGTTACTTATGAGCTGATGCACATCACTGATAACCATCAAATCTGGTCATCAACTTGATGTCTGAACAAAGAGTGAAAATAGGAAATGCATTCTATGGTTAACTTCTAGGCTTCTAACATAGGTGACACTATTAAAAAATAACAAGAGTTCTTATTCTTTCACTAGAACATTTGAAACTGCATGGAACATCTCCAAAGGAAGGAGGTCTTTTTTAGTCAGATGAAAAAGTCATTTTTTATAGATGGGATGTGGACAATCCAAGGCAAACTGGTCAGATAGATTTTAGCCCGAGGCTCCGAAGACCGGGAAGGGCATTGCTCTTCCAGTTTCCGCCTGCTCCTGGACCCCCTTCTCACTTCTTTTGCCTTTCGGCCTGCAAAGCCTCAGCATGGTGAAGTGGCAGTTGATGAAAATATGTCCAAAGGCCAGAATTGCCATGGTTAAATTTGGATACTTCTCTTCAAACATGGATCTAAAATGTAATTCCAGACACCTTCCCTTTAAAAGAAAAGTTTTAATTTGATATGTATTGATGAGTAAAAAGCATTGGATGAGGATTTAGGGAACTGAAGTTGTAATATCGTCTCTGCTGGGCACTCACCACTATACTTTTTAACTAGTCTGAACTTTTAGTTTCTTCTGAAAATTAGAAATACCCACTGACCTCATGTCAAGAAGTCGTTAGGTGAATCAAGAATGAGCTCGCATCCTGTGAATTGTAAAGTACTGTATAAAATGTGGTTTTATTATTGTCTGTATCTAGTCAATAGACGAGCAAACATCTACCATATTATTCAGCAATATTAGACTCTCTTTATGCTTTCATTCTCTACTTCCTGGAATACCCTTATCAATTCTCCCCCTTTCCACTTCAAGTTTATCCATTTATGTGATTTTTTTTTCTCAAATGCTTTAACCCACAACTTTAATAAATTGTTTTATCTCATAGTGACCACTCCTGCTCCTTTTGTAGTTCATTATTTGGCATTTGATTAAATATTGCCTTATTCAAAAGGTTCTTTGGTCATAAGTATAGTTTCTCCATTAGTTTTGTAAACTCTCAGCTAGTTCATTTCTATTCTGCTGATATGCATATGGACTTGAAATTAGCACTGGGCAAATTTGACTTCTGTATCAGGATGGTTCACTACAAGTTTTGCTACTATGACCTAGAACCCCGTATATTGGCTGCTGTGATCTAGAACCCTATGTACTGATCTTTCCATATTGGGCTTTTTTATTTTTTAAAAATAATTTTTTCATTATTTTTTTAAGTTTTATTTATTTTCAGAGAGACAGCGCATGGGGGAGGGGCAGAAAGAAGAACAGAGAGAGACTCTCAAGCGGGCTTCACACTGTCAGTATGGACTTGAGACTTCTGATACCGAGCTCCACTCAGGGGCTTGATGCGGGGCTCGATGTGGTAGGGGCTCAAAGGGGGAGCCAACGGGGTGGTGCTTGAGGCTGGGCTGGAACCCATGAATCGTGAGATCATGACCTGAGCCAAAACTAAGAGTTGGGTGCTTAACCAACTGAGCCCTCCAAGAGCCCTTCCATATTGTGCTTCTTATGCTACCTTTGGTTCACTGTGACCAAAATATCCTTCTTGCCTAACCATATCCTTAGTCACCTTGCTTCTGTTTCTAGGACCTTGATTTTTTTTATATTAGTTAACTGAAATATAATTGAATAACTTTTTCATGGTGTGTAAACAAAGCAAATTGGAATAATGAGAAAGATACAAGTGGATAGTAAGTTATATAAAGAGGAAAACAATGCCTGTCCCTATTACTTTAACTTTTTTAAATTCAAACTTCTGCTGTATAATTGTTTTGGAGAGGGGTATTGTCGTAAGTTACAAAAAACCCCGACACATTGTCAAAGCAAAAAGAAACGGAGTCCTGTATTCCATTACCCACTACCGTGCTTCCTGTAGAGCAATATTATAAGAAAGAATGCAGTGAGAGGATTTTGTTGCATTTGTCAGTGTTGCAATCATGTCTCTTTCCAATGAGTGTGGTGGTGGTTGCCCAGAGGTCTATATTCAAATGGTTCCCTGGAAATTAAGAAATATTGAACTGAAATTACCAGTTTTTAGCAGGATCCCCAGGCACAAATTCTGTTATTGCCATCTAGCAGCCAGTATTGCTGTTTAAGCTTCTGTGTAAATTTGCAAACATCATACACTTGCCTCCTCTGGTAATTATAGATCCTCAAAGTGCTGGAAAGAGGTGGCACTTATAACATACATTACAAAAGCATGGTAGGTTGGGCAATAAAACACTACTTAACGGACACCGTTGTAATGGGAGCTGCACAGTGGGATTCCCATAATAATCAAAATAGATTTAATGTATGTATTTTTGCCAACTGTAAAAAGGTTGCAAACAACAGCAGGAAAAGCAATATGTTACACAGGGTGAAAAACTGAAATAGCGAACAAAACATATTTTCAACATATTCAGCCATAATTTTGTCTCTTAAAGGATGATCTAATACCATGAGTCTGTCAACAGAATCAGCTATTTGTTTTCAATTCTAGTATGTTTTCGTTATGAACCATGAAATAATTATCCTTATTCAAACTAAATCTTAATTGAATTTCAAAACATCAATATGGTTGAACATAAAACTCCATCTAACTGTTTAACTTTTTGACCAAATAGATTTTAATTTATAGGTTTTCTTTAGCAAGTCATTTTTATTCTTCTTATCCAAAGAACTATCCAACACACAATTTCTACCACTTAAGTAAAAACTATTAATCTTTGAACATTATTGCATAGGATGTACAAAGATGTGAATTTTGATGGTACGGAATTTCCTGGTACACTATAGTACCACTAATAATGCAGTTTTGCAATACTGAACAATACGCATATTCACCTGCCTCTCAAAAAGCCCCAAGCTATTTATGAGTGCTGAGAATTTCTCCATATTATATGAAACAAGGGTTGGTAGCAATTTCAGAAATGTATACCAAGAAAATATTTTTGTCAGTAGAGACTTGATATTGATTTAATAAAATTAGAATCTTTAAAGAAGTCTCCAAAATGACCTAAATTATGAGTAGTTTCTAAGTGTCTTTTTTTAAATGAAGCAGCCATCTCTTATTATAGCTATGAGAACTATAACTTTGCTATAGTTAGCTCCTGATTTTTCATATATTTTTACTTTGTTTTTTTTCACATTTATATAGAATTTTATTTTGCTTTTACTGTTGTGTTCAGCAGGTTTTTAAAAAATTTGTATACAAGTTAATTAGCATATAGTGCAAGAATGATTTCAGGAGTAGATTCTAGTGATTCATCTCCTACATATAACACCCGGTGCTCATCCCAACCAATGTCTTCCTTAATGCCCCTTACACATATAGCCCATCCCCTCACCTACTTTTATGTTTTGTCCCCCTCCCTGTTTTCATATTATTTTTGCTTCCTTTCCCTTATGTTCATCTATTTTGTATCTTAAATTCCACATATGAGTGAAGTCACACAATATTTGTCTTTCTCTGACTAATTTCACTCAGCATAGTACCCTCTAGTTCCATCCACGTTGTTGCAAATGGCAAGATTTCATTTTTTATGATTGCCGAGTAATTCTCCATTGTGTATGTCTACCACATCTTCTTTTTCCATTCATCCATCGATGGACATTGGGCTCTTTCCATACTTTGGTTATTGTCAATAGCACTGCTATAAACATTGGGGTGCACATGCTTCTTTGAAACAGCACACCTGTATCCCTTAGATAAATGCATAGTAGTATAATTGCTGAGTCATAGGGTACTTCTATTTTTAATTTTTTTGAGGAACCTCCATACTGTTTTCCAGAGTGCTGCACCAGTTTGCATTGCTACCAGCAGTGAAAAGAGATCCTCTGTCTATGCATCCTCACCAACATCTATTGTTGCCTGAGTTATTAATTTTAGCCATTCTGACAGTTGTGAGGTGGTATCCCACTGTGGTTTTGATTTGTATTTCCCTGATGATGAGTGATGTTGAGCTTTTTTTCATATGTCTGTTAGCCATCTGGATGTCTTCTTTGGAAAAGTGTCCATTCATGTCTTTTGCCCATTTCTTCTCTGGATTATTTGTTTTTTGGGTGTTGAGTTTGGTAAGTTCTTTATCAAATGACACACTGGATACTAAACCTTTATCTGATACGTCTTTTGCAAATATCTTCTCCCATTCCATTGGTAACCTTTTAGTTTTGCTGATTGTTTCCTTCACTGTGCAGACTTTTTATCTTGATGAGGTCCTAATACTTCGTTTTTGCTTTTGTTTACTTACCTTGCCTCCAGAGACATGTTGAATAAGAAGTTGCTGTGGCCAAGATCAAAGAGGTTGTTGTCTGCTATGTCCTGTAGGATTTGGATGGTTTCATGTCTTACATTTAGGTCTTTCATCCATTTGAGATTATTTTTGTGTAAGGTGTAAGAATGTGGTACAGGTTCACTCTTCTGCATGTTACTGTCCAGTTTTACCGACACCATTTGCTGAAGAGACTGCCTTTTTCCACTGGATATTCTTTCTTGCTTTGTCAAAGATTAGTTGGCCATACATTTGTGGGTCCATTTCTGGGTTCTCTATTCTGTTCCATTGATCTATGTGTGTCTGTCCTTGTGCCAGTACCATACTGTCTTGATGATGACAGCTTTGTAATATATCTTGAAGTCTGGGATTTTGATGCCTCCAGCTTTGGTTTTCTTTTTCAGGATTGCTTTGGCTATTTGCGGTCTTTTCTGGTTCCATACAAATTTTAGAATTGTTTGTTCTGTGAAGAATGCTGGTGTTATTTTTGATGAGGATTGAATTTAATGTGTAGACTGCTTTGGGTAGTATTGACATTTTAACAACATTTGTTCTTCCAATCCAGGAGCATAGAATATTTTTCCACTTTTTTGTGCCTTCTTCAATTTCTTTCATAAGCTTTCTGTAGTTTTCAGTGTATAGATTCTTCATCTCTTTGGTTAGGTTTATTCCTAGATATTTAATGGTTTTGGTGCAACTGTAAATGGGATCGATTCCTTGATTTCTCTTTCTGTTGCTTCATTAATGGTGTATAGGAATTCAATCAGTTTCTGTGCATTGATTTTATATCCTGGGACTTGGCTGAATTAGTGGATAGTTCTAGGAGTTTTTTTGGTGGAGTCTTGTGTTTTTCACATGGAATATTATGTCATCTGTGAAGAGTTAAAGTTTGACTTTCTCCTTGCGGCTTTGGATGTCTATTATTGCTTTGTGTTGCCTGATTGCTGAGGCTAGAATTTCTAATATATGTTGAATAACAGTGGTGAGAGTGGATATCCCTGTCGTGTTCCTGGCCTTAGTGGGAAATCTCTCAGCTTTTTCCCCATTGAGGATGATATTTGTGGTGGGTTTTGCATATATGGCTTTTATGATCTTGAGGTCTGATCCTTCTATCCCTACTTTCTTGAGGGCGTTTATCAACAAAGTATGCTGTATTTTGTCAAATGCTTTCTCTGCATCTATTGAGAGGATCATGTGGTTCTTGTTCTTTCTTTCATTGATGTGATGTGTCACACTGATTGTTTTGTGGATATTGAACCAGCCTTGCGTCCCAGGTATAAATCCCACATGGTCGTGGTGAATAATTCTTTTAATGGATTGCTGGATCTGGTTAGCTAGTATGTTGTTGAGGATTTTTGCATCCATGTTCATCAGGGAAATTGGTTTGTACTTTTTCTTTTTAGTGGGGTCTTTGATTTTGGAATCAAGTTAATGCTGGCTTCATAGAATGAGTTTGGAAGTTTTACTTCCATTTATATATTTTGGAAGAGCTTCAAAAGAATAGGTGCTCACTGTTCTTAAAATGTTTGGTAGAATTCCCCTGGAAAGCCATCTGCTCCTGGATTCTTATTTTTTAGGAGAGTTTTGACTACTAATTCGATTTCTTTACTAGTTATGGGTCTGTTCAAATTTTCTATTTCTTCTTGTTTCAGTTTTGGTAATATATATGTTTCTAGGAATTTGTACATTTCTTCCAGGTGGCCCAATTTATTGACATATATTTGTTCATAATATTCTCTTATTATTGTTTGTACTTGTTCAGTGTTGGTTGTGATCTCTCCTCTTTCATTCTTAATTTTATTTATTCGGTCCTTTTTCTTTTTGATCAAACTGACTAGGGGTTTATCAATTTTACTAATTCTTTCAAAGAACCAGCTCCTGGTTTCAGTGATCTGTTTTATTGTTTTGTTTTGTTTTTTGTTTGTTTTATTTTGATAACATTGCTTTCTGCTCTGATCTTTATTATTTGCCATCTTTTGCTGGCTTTGGGTTTTATTTGCTATTTTTTTTTCCAGCTCTCTAAGGTAAGGTGTAAGGTGAGGTTGTGTATTTGAGACCTTTCTTCCTTCTTTAGGAAGGAAGTTATATACTGGATTGTTATATACTTCCCTCTTATGACCACCTTTGCTGCATTCCAGAGGTTTTGGGCTGTGGTGTTCTCATTTTCATTGGCTTCCATGAACTTTTTAATTTCCTCTTTAACTTCTTGGTTATCACATTCATTCTTTAGTAGGATGTTCTTAGTCTCCCAAGTATTTGTTGTCTTTCCAAAGTTTTTCTTGTGGTTGATTTCGAGTTTCATAGCATTGTGGTCTGAAAATATGCAGGTATGATCACGATCTTTTTGTACTTGTTGAGGGCTGATTTGTGACCCAGTATGTGATCTATTCTGGAGAATGTTCCATGTGCACTCAAGAAGAATGTGTATTCTGTTGCTTTAGGATGAAATGTTCTGAATATATATGTTAAGTCCATCTGGTCCAGGGTGTCATTCAAAGCTATTATTTTCTTGTTGATTTTCTGCTTAGATGATCTGTCCATTGTTGTAAGTGGGGTGTTGAAGTCCCCTACTATTATAGTACTATTGTCAATGAGATTCTTTATGTTTGTAATTAATTGATTTGTATATTTGTATGCTTTCATGTTGGGGGGCATAAATGTTTACAGTTGTTAGGTATTCTTGGATAATAGACCCCTTAATTATGATATAATGCCCTTCTTCATCTCTTGTTAGAGTCCTTATTTTAAAATCTAGATAGTCTGATATACATATGGCTACTCTGGCTTTCTTTTGCCGACCATTAGCATGATAGATGGTTCTCTATCCCCTTACTTGAAGTCTGAAGGTGTCTTTATGTCTCAAATGGGCGTCTGGTAAACAGCACATAGATTTTGTTTTCTCATCCATTATGTCACCCTATGTCTTTTGATTGGAGCGTTTAGTCCATTGACATTTAAGGTAGTACTGAAAGATATGAATTTATTGTCATTGCATTGCTTGCAGAGTTGGAGTTTCTGGTAGTGTTCTCTGGTCCTTTCTAGTCTTTGTTGCTTTTGGTCTTTTTTGTTTTGCTTTGTCTTTTCTTCTTTCAGAGAGTCCTCCTTAAAATATCTTGCAGGCTGGTTTAGTGGTCACAAATTCCTTTAGTTTTTGTTTGTCTGGGAAACTCTTTATCTCTCCTTCTATTTTGAATGATAGCCTTGCTGGATAAAGAATTCTTGGTGGCATATTTTTCTGATGCAGCACATTGAATATATCCTGTCACTCCTTTCTAGCCTGCCAGGTTTCTGTGGATAAGTCTGCTGTGAACCTGATCTGTCTTCCCGTGTAGGTTAAGAACTTTTTTCCCCCTTGCTGTTTTCATGATTCTTGCCTTGTCTGTGTATTTTGTGAATTTGACTAGGCTATGCCTTGTTGATGGTCGGTTTTTGTTGAATCTAATGGGAGTTGTCTGTGCTTCCTGGATTTTGAAGTCTGTGTCTTTCCCCAGGATAGGGAACTTTTCCACTATGATTTGCTCACATAAACCTTCTATCTCTTTTTCTCTCTCTTCCTCTCCTGGGACCTCTATGATTCAGATGTTATTCCTTTTTAATGAGTCACTTAGTTCTCTAATTCTTATATTGTGCTCTTTTGCCTTAGTTTCCCTCTTTTTTTCCTGCTTCATTATTCTCCATCAGTTTGTCCTCTCTATCACTGATTTGCTGCTCTGCTTCATCCATCTTTGTTGCTGTGGCATCCATTCAAGATTGCAGCTCTGTTATAGCATTTTTTATTTCATCCTGACTAGCTTTTACTTCTTTGTCTCCAGAGAAAGGGATTCTATGCTTTTTTCAACCCCAACTAGTATTTTTATTATGATTCTAAATTCTGGTTTGGACATCTTTCTTGATTCTGTGTTGATTAAATCCTTGGCTGTCATTTCTTTCTGTTCTTTCTTTTGGGGTGAATTCCTTAATTTAATCATTTTGGAGGAAGAAAAATAATAAAAGAAAAATTAAAATTAAAATATTAAAAACAACATAAAAAATCAAATAAAGGATGCTAGATCCTAGGTGTGTTTTGGTCTGGTTATTGACAGAAGCTTGGTAGAATAGAGATAAAAGGGAAAGAAAAGAAAAAAAAAAGGGGGGGGGACGTACAAAAGTGTTTGAAAATTTAAAAAAATGAATATAATATAATAGAATAAAATGAAATGATGAAAGTAAAATAGAATAAAAATTTACAAGAAAATGAAAAAGTATAGTAGAAAAAAATTGAAAGGCAAAAAAACCTTTTTTATAGGAACAGAAAATAAAAATAATTTTTTTCTTTTTCTGTATTCAAAAATAAGAAAGGAAAAAGAAAAAAATTGATAGCTGGACCAGTGAGCAGAATGAAATATGATTGAAATTACATCCAGTTTCCCCTAGAAATCAAAGTATGAAGCATGTTATAGTCCATAAACTAAGCAGGCAGAGAGATTTGTGGTGTTCCTCTAGAGTGTGGTTGGTGCATTTGGACAGGGCTTGGTGTAAGAGCTCCATTCTCCACTAGATGGCGCTGCTTAGCTTACTGGGGTGGGTCGTTGTGGCCTGTGTATGCATCTGTACACATGTGAGGGAGAGGTGAAAATGGTGTCACCTAGCTACCCAGTCTCTAGCATCTGTCCTCTGTGTTCTTGCCAACCAGCAAATAAGCACTCCTCCTTTGTCTCCAACTTCTGTCCACTCCCCACTTCTATGCTGTCCACCACTGAGCCATCAGCTTGTCAGGTGACACCTCCCTCCTGAATTTCATCTCACATGGGGCTGTGTTTTCAAACCCCTCACTTCTGAGGGCCTGCGGCTTTGACCCACTCTGATGCTCTGGGGAAGGGTCTTGCTGAGCTATGGCCAGACACCGGCCCACCTCCGGAAACATTTGTGTGACTGTGCTGCTGGATGCCCAGAGACTGTGATCAGGTGCCAGCCTGTCCCAGAAAATTTGCGTGATTGTGTAACAGCAGCATTTCAGGGAATATGGTAAATCACAACACATCTGGCATCAGGCTTTACTGACCCCTAATGTCCTTGTTCCAACCAAACATGGCTGTTCTCTGGGGTCTGCTGTGACCTTTGCTTATGGGGAGACCACACAGTGTCTGCTAAATGTCCTCTCAGCAAGGGAACTACCTCTCCCTGTGTGGCCCATGGACCCCTCAGAACTCGCTCTCTACTCCTGGGGGTCTGCCCTGCTCACCAGAACTTTGTCAGGTATGAAGCTGAGGAGTTTCAGACTCTGCCCTCCCCTGTTTATAGAGTACTAATGGTATTTAAACCCTCTCCTTTCTCCTTTTCTTGTTCAATCCCATATGGGTATTTCCACTCTTTCCCTTTCTCTCCAGCTGCTTTCAGGGGGAATGCTTTTCTTGTACTCTCCCCCATCTCCATCCTCTGTCCACAAGCAAAAACAGCTCCCTACCCTCTGAGGCTTCTCTCTCCCCCAGTCCACCTCTCTGTGCTGTGTACCTGCTGAAGTCCGTGGCTCAAGTTATTCAGATTGTTGTGTTAATCCCCAGATCAATTTTCTAGGTGTGCAAGATGGTTTGGTGTTGATCTAGCTGCATTTCAGGGATGAGAGAAGCAGAAAAGTTTCATGCTGCTCTGCCATGTAGGCCCCTCCTCCGTCATAGATTTTTTAAGCCTTTGTAATGCTCATGTGTCTGTGCTCCAGTCATGAAAAGTAGGAATTCCATCTTGGGAATTAAAAGTGGAATTCAAACCATAAAAAAGTCCAGCCAACTATAATGTAATTTATGGTAATCCCCAGTAACGTTAATATGTTTTACCAATCAATACTAGTGCCATTGTCATCCTACCAGCTAAGTTGGCCATACTAATTCTGCTCTACAGTTTTGAGATCATATTTTATTGTTTCCCAAGAGGCTTTTTTTGGGCAACTACTTGTCTATCCCATACTGCTTTGCCCCAAATGCAGGTATAAGTTCTCCCTCAATTTTCTCAAGCATATAACTATATAACTATAGGATGCAATATTTTTAAGTGCTTTATTGAGATATAATTTGTATACCATAAAACTCATCTATTTAAATTATAAATTTCAATGAGTTTTAGTATGTTTCTTGAGTTGTACAATCATCATCACAATTTAATCTTAGAATATTTTCATCATCCTAAAAAGAAACCTATTGTCCATTTGCAAATGCTCCCCATCAATTATACCCTGACCCTACACAACCGCTAATCTGTTTTGTCTCTGTATATATTTATTTCTGGACATTTTATATAAATGGCATTATTTAATATATGTCATTTTTCGTCTGACTTCTTTTACTTAGCATAATGTTTTCAAGATTGTTCCTTGGTGTAACACCTGTCAGTATTTCATTCTCTTTCATTGCTGACTATTATTCCAGTATAGTGTATATCACATATTTTGTTTATTTGTTCACAGGATGTAACATTTTAAATCTTCACTGAGGGGGGACTTCTACTTGTGCCATGTCAGAATAATAGTACCAAACTTATCTCCCCAGTGTGAAAACAGGACAAAATATAGAAAGCTATTACTACTATTTTCAGATATTGGCCAATAGGCTCACAGAACTATGATACATGCCAAAAGGAAAACCAATGAAGTGAGCTCTATGATGGCTTGATTTTTCTATCTGGAAGCACTTGTCAGACTAGCCAAGTGAGGTGAACTTACACTCAGGACAGCAGTCTCTCTGTGTGGAACAAATAGCGATTACAGAAAAGGGAGCTGAAGCTGCTGGAATATACAGGAAATGGTACTGGGAAAGAGCAAGGCTATGCAGAAAAAGAGCTATGTTTATCTCCTTCAAGGTTCCTTTGAATATTTTGTTAAAGGGTAAACATAGAAACTGTATGAGGCAAGGCAAAAAAAGTACCTGGAAGATGTAAATGGAACATTTGTCAGCTTATACAGGGCTGGGAGATGTTTATATTTTTATCAGCCAAAGTTGAAAGAACTTACTAAACAATTCATATGCTTAGTAAAGACCCCAGAAGGCCATGCCTGAGGATTAGGGCTACACCAGCCCTCACATAAAGGTTATTCTGGATCCTCCCTAACAAAGCTTATAAACAAGCTGGGATGAAAGTAAGTCAACTGCTACCCCAAGTAACATTCAACAGTCTTTAAGGAAATAAAACTGAATTTCGACACTCAGCAATATAATTACCAATGATAAGCATCCACTTAATAATTACTAGACACATAAAGAAGGAAAAAATGTGACTTATAACATCCCTACCCCCATCAGTCACTAAAAACATATAGGAATGTAAAAAAATGAGGAAATTACTAAACAAGAACTTTAAAACAGTTGTTGGAAATAACTGAGTTATGCTTGGTGATTTAAGAGAAAACTTTAAAATAATGAGAAGTAGAAAATATAAATAAAAAATAAATGGAATCTTCAAGGTTGCAAATACAAAATCAGAAAATAAAATTTGATGGTGGATTAAAGAACCAATTAGGTACCAAATAAGAAATTATTGCTGAATTGAAGACATAATAATAAAAAATATGGAACTGAAGCACAGAAATTAAAAACAGTAATTTAAAAAAAACCACAGTGATCTATGGGACAACATTAAAGTGTCTAATAGTTGTATAATTTCAGTTTTTCCATAAGGAGAGGATAAAAACAGAAATTTACCAAAAATTTTCTGAATTAAATGAAAATTGTAAGCCACAGATCAAAGAAGCTCAATGAAGCCTAATATGGATAAACACAAAGCAAGCAAACCAAGCAAGCTGTACAACCATGAAAGTATTAGAAACCAGTAATAAAGAGAAAATCTCAAAGGTAACCATTGAATAAGGCACACGACATATAAGGGAGAAAAAAGCAATGTCTTGTAAGAAAAAACATTGAGGGGCGCCTGGGTGGCTCAGTTGGTTGAGCGGCCGACTTTGGCTCAGGTCATGATCTCACAGTCCGTGAGTTTGAGCCCCGCATCAGGCTCTGTGCTGACAGCTCAGAGTCTGGAGCCTGTTTCAGATTCTGTGTCTCCCTCTCGCTGACCCTACCCTGTTCATGCTCTGTCTCTCTCTGTCTCAAAAATAAATAAAACGTTAAAAAAAAGAAAAAAAAAAGAAAAATCATTGAAAGAAATAATCTGACATCTGGGAAGAAGCATTGCATGATAGAATACTATAGAACAATATCTTTTAAATTATAGAAAGGATGGGGCACCTGAGTGGCTCAGTCAGTTAAGCATCTGACTTCGGCTCAGGTCATGAACTCATGGCTGGTGGGTTCGAGCCCTGCGTCAGGCTCTGTGCTGACAGCACAGAGCCTGGAGCCTGCTTCAGATTTTGTATCTCCCTCTTTCTCTCTCTGCCCCTTCCCTACTCACACTCTGTCTTTCCATCTCTTAAAAGATAAATAAACATTAAAAAATTTTAAAAATAAATGAATAAAAAGTAAATTGTAGAAGGGAAAAATGTCAGCCTAGAATTCTATAGCACAAAACTATCTTTCCAAGTGGAAAAAAATAAAATAAAAAACATACGAAACAAATATAAACAAACATAGAAAATAAAGTTGTGAGAATTTGTTACTGTGATATCTGTACTACCAGAAAGGACATTCTTCAGGTAAAAGTAACATCAAATGGGAACTTGAACCTACACAGAGAATAAAAAGTACTCCCCAAATGGTAAACATATGAATAAATACAAAATAATTTTCTTCATTTTAAAGTTTCTTTAAAGATAATTGTTTAAAGAAAAATAGTAAGAGTGGTTTTGGGGTTTCAAAGCATAGATAGAATATAATGTATGACAAGACTGTCAAAAAAGATGGGGGAGGATATAAGGTTTTGATATGTACAGTAGTAAAATAGAATGTGAAGTAGATTGTAAAGAGTTAAAGATATATATTGTAAACCCTAAAGCAATCACAAGGCAATCAATCAATCAATAAGCCAAGAATGGAGATAAAATATAATAGTAAAAATTGCTGAATTCTCAAAAGAAGGCAGGGAAAGGAGAAAAGGAAGACAAAGAACAGATAAATAACAAACATCTAACAAGGTGATGGATTTAAATCCAACCATACTGATAATCACATCAAATGTAAATGGTGTTATAACTTAAGTTGAAAGGCTAAGTTTATCAAATTGTTAAAAAACAAGACCCAATTATATGCTGTCTACAAGAAAGCCACTTTAAATATAAAAACGTAGATCAGTTAAAACACAAATGCTAATCAAAGGAAAACTGGAATGACTATATTAATACCATACAAAGTAGACTTCAGAACAAGGGATATTTCCAATAATAAAGAAAATAATGATAAAAGTGAATTCTCAAAAAGCATGGATATCCTAAGTATGTATGCATGAAATAATAGAGTTTCAAAATTCATGTAAAAAACCCTGATATAATCAAAAGAAGAAATAGACAAATCCATTATTATAGTTGAAGATTTCCACATGTTCTCTCAGTAATTTATAATTAGTAGGCTGAAACTAAGTAAGCATTTAGTGAGCAATACTATCAACCAACTTGACGCAATTCATCTTTCTAGAATACTAAACAGAATTTAGTTTAGAATACTAAACAGTACACATTCCTTTTCAGTACTCAAAGAAATTTTACCGAGACAGATCATATCCTGGACAAGTCTCACTAAATTCAAAATGTCTGAAATCATAGAAAAATATGTTCTCTAACAATAGTGGAGTTAAACTGGAAATATAACAGAAAGGCTTCCAGAAAATTGACAAATAAATAGACATTAATTGATACTCTTCTAAATAATTCATGGGTGTAAAAGAAAATAATAAGGGAAATTTAAAAGATTTTGAAATTAAAGGTAATGAGAAATAAGATATTAAAACATGTGGAACAAGGCTAACGCAATGCTGAAAAGTATATTTAAAGATTTAGATGTTATCATATTTATGTCAGAAGATAGATCTAAAAATCAGTGACCTGGTTTTCACTAGAAACTAGAAACTAGAAAACTAGAAAAAGAGTGAATTAAATGCAAACAATTTAAATTAAAATTTTAAAAATGAAATAAAAGGTAAGCATAAATCAATGAAATAGAACATGGAAAATAATAGAAATAAAATCAAGACCTTGGGGGTGCCTGGGTGTCTCAGTCGATTAAATGTCTGACTCGTGATTTCAGCTCAGGTCATGGTCTTACAGTTACATGAGTTCAAGCCCTGCATCAGGCTCTGCACTGACCCTGTGGATCCTGCTTGGGAGTTTCTCTCTCTGCCCCTCCCCTGCTTATACTCTCTCTCTGTCTCAAAATAAATAAATAAACTTAAAAAAAAAAACCCAAGAGCTTGTTGTTTGTAAGATCAATAGCATTAATAAAAATCTAGCTAGACTCAGGGAAAGAGAGAGAGAGAGGGAGAGAGAAATTACCAATATGAGGCAGATGTACTTATGGATTCTATATATGTTATAAGGGTAACAAAGAAATACTATGAATAATTTTATGACAACACATTTGACAGCTTACATGAAATTAACAAATATTTTCAAAGATACAAGTACAAAAATGAACTCAAGAAGAAATAGAAAATCCAAATAGTGCTAACCAATTTAAATTTTTAAATTTGGTTTTAAAAATATTTTCATAAAAAGAATCCCAGAAGCAGATGAATTTATTGAATTGATTTTATTGAATATTAAAGAAAAAAATACCAATTATATACAAACTCTTTCAGAAAATGGAAGAGGGATAATACTTCCTAACCCTTTATTTGAGGCTAACATTTCTTTGATACCAAAATCAGACCTACATATTATAAGAAAGCTAACTATGATATTTCTCAGGAACACAGAAAAAAAGTCTTTGAGAATAATAAATTCAGCAACAAATAATAAAAAAAAAATAATGATAAAGTTGTGACAGGCTATAAAATTTGTTTCTAGATTACAAGGTTGATTTCACATTTGAAAATCACTCTGGGGTGCCTGGCTGGCTCAGTCAGTTAAGGGTTTGACCTTGACTTCAGCTCAGGTCACCATCTCGCGGTTGTTGGGATTTAACCCCACATTGGGGCTCTGGGCTGACAGTGCTGAATCTGCTTGGGATTCTCTCTCTCCCTGTCTCCCTGTCCCTCCCCCGCTCACACTCTTTATCTTTCTCAAAACAAATAAATAAACTTAAAAAAGAAAAACACTCTGTTTAATGAATCTGTTAACAGGAATAAAGATGAAAAACCACATGATCATCTCAATAGATACAAAAAAGAATGTCTGACAAAATCAAGTTTCTATTCATGATCAACATTTCTGATCAAGCTGGGAATAGAATGAAACCTCCCTATTCTGATAAAAGAAACTTAAAAAAATTCCAGCTAACAACATACTTAATGATGAAAGCTTGAATACTTTCCTCTAGAATTGGGACCAAGGCAAGGATGTCCGTTTGCACAACCTCTGTTTAACGTTATACTTGTATTCCTAACCAGTACAATAAAATAAGAAAAATAAATGACAACAGGTTGGAAAGGCAAAAGTTATACTGTCTTCTTTATTCCCAGACAACATGGTCATGTAATATAGAACCTCCTAAGAAATCTAAAGAAAAGCTTCTAAAATTAATAAGGCAATTTGGTAAGGTCTCAGAATACAAGGTCAATACACCAAACACAAAAGCAATTGTATTCCTATATATTAGCATTAAAAAGTTGGAAAATAAAATTTAAAAGATTTTATCTATAATAGCATGAAACACATGAAATAGTTAAAGATAAGTTTAATAAAGCAAGTAATAAACCTTTACACTAAAAACTACACAATATTGCTGGGAGAAATTAATGAGAACCTAAACAAATGGTGACACATATATCATGTTCATGGTTTGGCAGGCACAATATTGTTAAGATGTTAATTCTCCTTAAACTCTTCTACAGAGTTAACAAAATTGCAATCAAAACTCCAGCAAACCTGACTTTTTCATTTTTTGGAAATTGACAAACAGATTCTAAAATTTATTTGGAACTGCATTGTAATAATTTTGCTATATGGTGTCTCTGATGTTTCTTAAACTTGCACCATGCCAGAGTTTCTCCTGTCGGAGGAAATCACTCTGCCTCAACACAGCCACCCTCAATTAGGTATTAACCAGACAGCAGTCCTCATGAATAGTGAAAGACAGAGAGATTCACAAGATTGTCAGATATATTTACATTTTGTAATGCGATGAATTGGTGGAATTTTAAGAATGTAACAGATTAACTTAAAAATTCTGGCTATGTGCTTATAGCCAGGGAGGTGTCACCATCTATTGAGGACCTTGCAAGCTGAGAATATGCCACAAGGCAACCTCTCTTCCTACATTTCACAGCAACTTTGCTTTCCCTCAAGACCACAGATGTTCCAACAGCTTCAAAAGAAAATTTTTTTTTTTGTTTTTGTTTTTCATAATGCCTCCCTTGGTACTAGTGACTGCTTGTGAGGATTGTAAGAGGGATGTTTATACGAAGAATTGCTTATGTTACAAACATTTCTCTACAGTATTTCCTCATTAATAACTGGTATCTTTTGACAGCAACAACTGCTTACAAAAAGGCAGACCTCATCCACATTCCTTAGTCCTGCTGAGTCTCCCCTACAGCTCTCAGCAATCATGACATTTACAAAAAGCTTGAAGGTCAAAATTCTGCCTCTCCATGTGTCAGAATCACTTCATGACTTCAGCCTGTATTCAGACCACATGGGTCTCCATTCTTGCTTCTGAAACAAATCCAGCTAGGACTCATTCTGGTTAGACTAGCCATGTTGGTAGAACAATGGTAAAGTCTTAAGTCATTCGGTCAAATTAAAAAGGTTTGTGTCATGAAGAAATAACCAGACAATGTACCAGGATGTGACTATGGGCATGGCTTAATTACTTAATTTATAATCTGTGATTTATAGGCAACCTAATTGCAAAAGAGAGTCTAGACAGAAAGTTTTGGGAAACTTCTTGAAGACATGAAAATAAATATGATAATTAGAGGCCCAAACTCAAAATGACCCTATTATTTAAAATAAATTTTCAATTTTAAAATAGTTTTAGATTTACAGAAAGATTGTCAGGATAGTACAGAGTTCTCATGCACCCCGTATCAGTTTTCCTTGTCAATAGCATCTAACATTAGTGTGGTATATTTGTTACAAATAATGAACCTTATTATTAACTAAAGTCTATACATTAGTTGGATTTCCTTAGTTTTTACCTAATGTTCTTTTTCTGTCCAGGATTCTATCCAAACTGCAATGTCGCATTTAGTTCTCAACATTTCCTTAGGTTCCTGTAGACTATGACAGTTTGTCAGACTCTGTTTTTGATGACTTTGACAGTTTTGAGGAGTATTGGGTAGATATTTTGTAGAATTCTTTCACTTAAGATTTTTCTGGTGTTTTTTAACCCGATTAGATTCGGATTATGGATTTACAGAGGTAAATGCCATTTTCATCACATCATATCAAGGACACATGCTGTCAAAGTAACTTTTCATTGTTGATGTAAACTTCAATCACTTGGTTTAGTTCACCAGATTTCTCCCCTGCACTTTTCCAAACTGTACTTTTTGTAAAGAAGTGACTCTGCACAGTCCATATTTAAGGGGTGGAGAGTTGTGCTACACCTTGAGGGC
Source organism: Panthera uncia (assembly GCF_023721935.1). Lineage (NCBI taxonomy): Eukaryota > Metazoa > Chordata > Mammalia > Carnivora > Felidae > Panthera > Panthera uncia. Next base: position 71,216,837 of record NW_026057580.1, on the reverse strand, counting down.
TGAGCATGTAGATTTTATTTGGAATCCTTCTGTATAGGAGACTTGTCTCTTCTCTCTCTTATTTGTTCAATCATTTATTTATCTAGTTTGGACTCATGCATATGTATATTTTATACTTAGGGTTATAATCTAATACTACTTTATTACAGTGCTCAAATTGTTCCAGCGTTAGCCATTGGAAGCTCTCTCAATTGTCTTCTCTTTCCCTTTGACACGTTCTCATTGTTTTCGGTCTCAGTGTATGTGATCACTTTCTTACTTCTGGCATGATAGGATGCTGCAGGCTCATTTTGTGTGTTGCCTGACCAACTCTAGAATCACTCATCTCTCCAAGGACTTCTGGTTCACTTTATTGGAAAATGTTAATAGAAACCAAGATCTAGTTGCTGGGAAGACAACCTCAACTTTTGTCATACTAATTTTCTCTCTGTGACTGAAAGGACCTTGTACTCTTCCATTTTACAAGTGGATTTTTAGGTCATTTAAAAGTGTTTTGAACCTGGCACTTAAAGGAGAGTGACAGATTAATAACTCACTGTTTCTACTTAGTAATTAATGCAAACGTGGAGTTTAAATGTGTACAGATTACAGAGATTTAGAATTGATCAATACCTTAGAGCAATGCTTCTAAAACTTTAATATGAATATTAATCACCTGTGCATCTTTTTTTTGTAATGTTTATTTATTTATTTTGAGAGAGAGCGCAGCAGGGCAGGGGCAGAGAGAGAGGGAGACACAGAATCTGAAGCAGGCTCCAGGCTCCCAGCTGTCAGTCCAATGCCCGATGTGGGATTCCAACTCAAGAACTGTGAGATCATGGCCTGAGCTGAAGTCGGACTCTAACCGACTCAACCACTGAGGCATCCCTCACTTGTCCATCCTTTAAAATGCAGTTTCTCAGTCAGTGGGTCTGGAATGGGATCTGAGATTCTGCGTTTCTAACAAGTTTTCTGGTGATAGCACACTTTTGATAGCAAGATCTTAGAACAGGCGTTGGCTGAGTTTTCTATAAAGTGCCAGATAATAAATATTTTAGGGATGGTGGGCCATATATAATCGCTGTAACAACCCTTCAACTTCACTGTTGTAGTGTTGTACACAAAACATAAAGAATGAACATGGCTGTGTTCCAATAAAACTTTATTTATGAACTCTGGCATTTTATCTTTTTGTGGTTTTCAGGTGGCAAAAATATTAAGATAATAGCCATTCTTAGCTCAACAGCCATACAAAACAGGTGGCAGACCATAGTTTGCTAACTCAGCCTTAGAGCAATGACTTCCAAACCTGATCACATATCAGAATCCCTGCTAAAGAAGTTTAAAGTACAGCTGTCCAGATTACATGCCACAGGTGGGCCATGACATGTGTACTTCACAAAGCTCCATAGTGATTCTGATACGCAGCCAGGTTGGAGAGCCCCTCCTGCTGCAGAGTGCCTTGCCCACCTGCTCCTTGGTCATAGCCATCTCCTCTCTGCTTGCACACTTCTAGTGAAAGCAGGTGAACTACCTGGCAAGTAGACTGTTCCATATCTGGACATCTCTAATAATTGTGAAGGTTTTTCCGTCACTGGGCCTAAACTTGTCTTCTTACAGCTTCTCCTTCTTATAGTTTCTCTTCCTTCAGCCATGGGGAGAACATCTAATTCTACTTCTATATAATATTGCTTCTAAAATATTTGAAGAACTCTATCACCACACTACCTTCAAGCCTTAAATCCTGTCTTTTACAGACTGAACACCCTCATATCTTTTAAAAGATTTGTACACCATGTATTTCCAGCATTTTGAATTTCACTTTCCCTTGTCATTATTGTACTAGGAACAGACCCCTGCAACTTTGACCCCTGCAAAATCTTGGGAGACTATTGGCTCCACTGATTTGACATCTCTACTTTCAGTGATGTACTTAAGATTATATTATCTGTTCTCTTTCTTTTGATGGTCAGTTCACATTGCTGACTTATATTGAGCTTGTTACCGGCCAAACTTCTTAAGACTTTTTCACAGGGAAGTGAAACCAGGTCGCCTTCATTCTCTACTCTATAAAGGGGTGTCCTGAATGTGAATCCTAGATTATATATTTATCCCTATGAGATTTCTCCTTGTATTTTTGATCTACTACTCTTGCCATTTAAAGAGATTATTATTTATCATTTGGGTTCCATTCTTGCAGTAACGGTTCCCAAAGTGTGTGTACTTCCCTTTGTTCTTGGACTTTGCTAATACCTTCTATCCTGACTCTGGGCTCTGCAATGTGATTCCTTTTAGCCAATGGAACAATAGAAAATGTGACACTTCAGAGGAAAATTATTCTGAGAAATTATTATAATAGCTTGTTTTTTCTTTTGCTGCTCTTGGAACCATGAGACCACAAAGTGACAAGTCCAAGCTAGTCTGTTGGAGGATCAATGTCCTGTGGAGACCTGAGACAGCGATTGTCTGCCATTCCAAGCCAACCTGCAGTTGATTGTAGACACATAAATGAACCTCAGCCAGGATGTGTAAAGCTCAGCCTAAGTCATCAGACTGCCAACCTGAACCCAGTCCAGCCCATTGAATCACAGAAGTATGTGCTAATAGATGCTGTTTCAAGCCACAAAATATTGGCTGATTTTTATACAGCAAAAGCTAATTTATACAACATCTAATATAGCACTTATCCTTTCCACTTGTGTATCACTCACAAATTTGGTATGTTCCTATATCCACACTATTGAGTAGATGGAGATTTAAATAAAGGGCTCTGAGATGCAACTCTAATGTTGATACTGGCAAATCCTTTTTGTTTGATTGGCTAGCTATTAAATACTCTAACTACATTACATACTGCTCATAATTTGCAAAAAAAATGCCTTGGAAGAAAAGATGGAATTAGATTGTAATTTGAACATATTTCTGCCTTCTGATTAGTCTAGAAGATTATATCCTGTTTTCTAATGTCACAATATCATTTGTGCTTGTAATGTTTAAAATATTTGAAAATACATTATCTTCATAATAAAAGTGAAACAAAGCTTTTCTGAGAATGACAAATTATTTCATATTATGAAAGCGACAAGGAGGAAACTATTGGACATTTGAAAAACTCCTTAAAACCTTCTCATATTGATGGATTTTATAAGCTTTCTAAATGCAATGAGTATTTCTTTTTCTCTCCCTCTTCTTTTCTTTTCATTTCTTTCCTTTTCTTTTCTCTTCTCTTCCTTTCTTTCTTTTCTTTCTTTCTTTCTTTCTTTCTTTCTTTCTTTCTTTCTTCTTATTTTTATTTTCCTCTGTAGGCCTCTAACTATTGCCTTCAGTCTGAAATAGACATTCTGGAATCTTGAGTGTAAAGTTGGGGGAAAAAATGAAAAAGATATATCCTGCATGATTAATAGCAGGAAATGCCAGAAATCTCATCCAAAATGTTCTTTTCCCTACAGATCCCATTTTGTTTTATTTATTATTTTTATTTGTCTTTTTAAAAAGAAGTATATTATCTGCTTCAGTGCATTTATTTCCTTTATACTCAGTAGAATTATTACATTTTAAAATGAAATAAAACCTTAGAACAACTTTGGAATGATCAGAGACAGCAAACCAATGATCTTATGATAGAACAATGTAGTAAAAGGAACACTCAGTTGGGATTCATAGTTCTGATAAGATTATCTCAATACCAATTGCTACCTCTCTGACTTTGGGCAATTCATCTTTCATAATTTTTGTTTTTATATATATAATATAAGAATGATAATACCTAACTTATTGGATTTTTGTGAAGACTATATGAGTAAAGTGTCTAGTACATTGTGATTAATCAATAAATAATAGTTATTATAAAACTAATAAGGGTAGAAACTATCTAATGAGTGCTTATTTTGCATCAGGCACCTTGCTAACAGGTAGGCATGGCAGGCATGGTTAAGGCATGGCATCAGGAATCAAGCAGGGCTTTGGGCTCTATTCTTATGAGTGCTAGTTTTTTACTCTGTGCACTCTTTAGATGTTGTTGTCTACCATATGCAGCTTTCATCCCTGGTCTAAGTTACCTGATGGAAATTAAATTATAACATCTCTGCTCACATTGGCAATGAAAAAAGTTCCCTTTAAGAACACTTTCATCTTCCTCATGTGGCCACACCTTGCTATAAAGGAGGCTGGAAAATGTAGTCTTTATTCTAAGAAGCCATGTGTCCCGTTCAAAGTTGAGAATACCATTAGTAATGGGAGAAAGGAAATTGGGGGACTAAACTAGAATTCTCTGTTAACAGATAACATTCCTTCACTTCAATAGGTGAGGTAGAAGCAAAAGTAAGGAGGGTTACCACTAAATATTTCACCCAATTTTTAAGTTTTGCCTCAGTCAAGCCCAGAGGAAATATCTGATTAGAATATGATGTTTTTGGCAGCCTGAATATTAACACACTGTAGTTTCTCCTTTCCTTTCTCCCACCTTTTTTCTTTTATTTCTTTTCTCTTCTTTTCTTTCCTTTTTTTCTTTTTTCCCTATCCTTCCTTCCTTCCTTCCTTCCTTCCTTCCTTCCTTTCTTTCTTTCTTTTCCTTCCTTCCTTCCTTCCTTCCTTCCTTCCTTCCTTCCTTCCTTTTTAATAAATTAGGACAGGAACTAAAGATGCTAACACTTACATGAAGTCTACATATAATTTACTTTTTCATTTTAGGGACCACACAAAATTAGCCTTTTTTTTTGTTTGATATAGGTTTCACACCCAGTGTGGAGCCCAATGTGGGGCTTGAACTCACAACCCTGAGATCAAGACCTGAGCTGAGATCAGGAGTTGGGCACTTAACCAACTGAGCCAACCAGGTCAAAATTTGACTTTTTGAATAAAAGCATGTCATCCATCTGTAAGAAACAAAACTAAATTAAACTTCCTTTCATAATGGATCAGATATATAATTTGAAAGGCAGCCTAAGGGAAGACTGGAGGAAATGACCTAACAACAAATTTCTACTTTGATTAAGAACTATTCTTAAAATAATTTATTTTTACAGTTTTTTTCTTCCCATGTCCTCATATTTTGTTCTTTGAAACTTCCTAATTTCTTGATCTCAGTATCTAATTCGCCCACCCTGGTTTATTTCTTTTGTAATATGGGGCAGTAAATACTACAGATATACTACTCTAGTTACAAAAGTTTATACATTTCATTTTTAAGAAGAGTGACTATCTTACCGATTCACTATCTATGCTGTAAATATCTATATTAGTTTTCTAGGGCTGCCATATCAAATTACCACAAGCTTGGCTTAAAACAACAGAAATTTCTTCTTTCATACTTTTGAGGCCAGAAGTTCAAAATCAAGGTGTTGACAGGGTTGTTTCCTTCTGGAGATTCTCAGGGAGAATTCCAGGCCTCTCTCCTGGTTTGTAGTGGCTGCTGGCAGTCCTTGGTTTGTGACTGGATCAGTGTGATCTCTGCCTCCATTTCACATGGACTTCTCTGTGTGTATCTAATCTCTCAATGCCTTTCTCTTACAAGGATATTTGTGATGTCATTTAGGGCCTTGGATAATTTAGAGCAATCTCATCTCAAATCCTTACCTTGATTATATTATTGGGGACCATTTATCAAAAGAAGTTATTATTTGGGAGCTTGGGTGGCTCAATCTGTTAAGTGTCCAACTTTGGCTCAAGCCATGATCTCATGGTTTGTAAGTTTGAACCCTGTGTCAAGCTATGTGCTGACAGATCAGAGCCTGGAACCTTCTTGGGATTCTGTGTCTCCTTCTCTCTCTGCCCCTCCCCCCTCTCAAAAATAAACAAACATTAAACAAACAAAAACAGAAGTTAACATTTATAATTCCCAAGGATGAGGACTTAATGTCTTTGGGTGGCCATTTTGCAATATACAACAATTTATAAATGTTGTTTAGCCCTTAATATTTTGTGATGTTTACATACTCAGTAGTGACAGAGTTCAACTCTTTACACTGAATGTACCAGGGTTTACATTTGGTAGACTTTGAGTAAAATGTCTTTTTTTATAGAATGAATAAAATTTTTTTTGAGGAGACACCTTACGTGTTTATCATCTGACAACTAGTTCTGGAAGTAGCAGACTCCCAAGTAATCAATAAGCAAAGCCATAAGCTTTCCTCACTGGCTGCCTTTCACCTCCTCTTGCAAGTGCTATAGCAAAGCTTAGGATGTTGTAAATAATAGCAGGTGGCAAAGATTGTATTGTCAAGGACCTCATAGTCTTCACGAGGCATTCACCAGCCCTGGGTAGAATACTCAACCTCTCTGTCTTGATAAAAGGGTGAGTTGAATTCAAAGACACTTTGCTTTTCCAGGAGAGGCTAGCATTTATTATCAACATATGTGTCATTGATGTGTAGTAAAGAAGTCCTTACATAGACTGTCTGCAAACAGGAATAAGTCCCGGAATGGAGGATGGTATGCCTGGTGAATATCCTGAAGTATCCATGTATTTCAACACAAACAAATAGAAATTAAATCCAATTATAATTGTTTTAAAAATAAGCTATTTGATTAAATTTTCTTTAGTGTTTTCCAGTTAGTTTATATGCATAGACTCAGCTGAGGCATAATTCTACACTGGTGAATATTTTGACTACAGACAGGGAGGTGGCAGAGAAGATTCTTCACATATATAATATATTCAGTTGCACTTTTAACTCAAGTATTTATTCATTTTCCTATAGCTCTTTTCCGAAAATATTTCCGTTCCTATTTAAGGATGACGATGAAAATGTCGTTTTTGAACAGAGATTATCGTTCTGTGGCAACAATTTTGATTGCCTAGACAAAAAAAGGGGAGAAGCAGAGTTCAATGACAAAGATATACTAATTCAGACAAGAGATAGCCAGGATGAACCAGTCATTTCACTATAGATTGAGGGGGAAAAGACACAGTTTAGGGATAAAGCAGAAGGAGAAAAAAATGAAACATGCTGGAAACTTGTGATAATGGTAAAGGGAAATTATATGGTGGGGGAATAAATTAATTTGTATATGTTTTTAGCTCATTTGTCTTTGTTACAAGCCAGACTTAATATTTGGTTCTCTTCTTCTAACTCTTCAATCAGATCAAGCTGCCAGGCATAGAATACATAAATATAATGATTGCTTATGGCAGTTTTTCCTTCCAAACAATGTAGTATAAATAACTCACCTTGATTAGAGTAGCAATTAACAATAATATCATTTAAGAATCAATCTACCAGTGTTTACTATTTCAATGATATTCTATGAATAGATTTCCTTAAAAGCCACAAAATGAGAACAATGATGGGTAAGTTTAAATAAATAAGATGTTGCTGATTGTTACCATTGATGTATAATTTTCTGTGAATCAGATTTAAAATCAAACCAGTGTTATGAGCCAGGAAGAGTTTGGGGTATCTGCCTGGCAATGCCTTAGTTCTTAGGGGAACACAGCAAGATTTAAGGACTGGGTTGGCACATAAATAATTTGTTGCTGCAGTATTTCCTCTTACTGCCCATTATTTTCACACATTGCATATTTCTCATGCTACAGTAGGAGAAACTATTTTCTGGTTTGCCTTCATATTGAAGGAAGGTCTGGTGAATTGATTTCGGTGTTCTGTTAACAACCTCCTTTCAGAAGCTCTATTTGCAAATGGAATTCCCACGCAGAGCAATTCACCAGACTGGCATGGTCACTTACCAAACGATGAGATGGAAGTGATCTATGAGGAGAACATCTTGTTTTAAATATTATATATTTTGGCAATCAGCATGTCATTAGATTAAGAGAAATACTGTAACCTCTTTGAGTAGCAAACTTCTAAAGTACAGAGTTCAGAGCATTAAAATAAGAATTAGGAATTCTAGATTTTGATTTTGTCTCTGTTACTGATTAACTATGGTCTTAGGCAAATTATTTTTTTCTTTCACACTTACAAAATGGAGCTAATAATGAATATCTTAACTATTTTATAGAATTGCTGGGAAGAACATATATGTTTGTGTGTATATATAAGCACTTTGAAAATCATAAGAATTATACAAATGTAATACTTCACTTGTTTGGAGAAAAAATGTATATATACATTTATGTATATTTATATATACATTTACATATATACACATCTGTTTATATATACATTTACATATGTATATATAAAATAAAACACACATATATGGGAATACTGTTTTGTTTTGTTTTGTTTTTTTAATCCTGGCCTCTGTTCCATGGACATTAGGCTATGACTTCATTTAAGTAGTTCCATCTGGAACAAAAAGTAAAGAAAAGTTGAGGAAGTAATATCATGCCTTCTCAATCTTCCAGACCACATCTCCCTAGAGTTCAGGGTCTGGTATGCCTGGGAATAGTTTACAACATTCTATACTTAAAAAATTCCTTCCTCCAAGAATATGAATTCCTCTGGAAAAAGCATCCAGAGCCAATATTCAGCATGTTTAGAAAAACACCTAATGCGTGTCTGTATTCCTGGAGCAGCCAGCAGAAACTGCTCTGCTGGAGCATTTATGGGAAACACGTGCAAAGAAAATGCTAATTCCAGAGCAGTCAAAGAGTAGTGAAAGGTTGGATTCATTTCCCCCAGATCAGACATTGAGAAGCAGTAGGACAAATTTAACTCATGGGCCCCCTAGGCAGGAATTTTACCTGTATTGGGTACAAAGTAAATTTCCAACAGAAAGGACCTTCCTCCTCTGGCGTCTCCTCTCACGAGTGAGCTTTGTTTGCTGCTCTCTGAGCAGTGTTAGAATCCATTCTGAAAGCTCTTCTCTGAGCTTTAGTGTGTCTACAGTACTATAAAGTATTTTCAATGGAGAGTGAGACTCCTGTCAATCATTTGGAGATATGATGCACATGATGTGAGGCACTGTGTTTGTTAATATGTAGATGGTGTAAAAAACATCATGAATGTCGCCAGTAGAGAAAACAACATATACACATACATGGGGTACATGGGTACACCTACTAGTTGACAGAGAGGAAAGGGAGGAAACAAAACAGAAAAGGAAAAGGGGCATGGGAGAAAGGAAAGGAGAAAGTTCTGAGTCACCATCAAGGACCCCAGATGGCTCTCTGGAATCCAGGCCAACAGCAGTCTGTGCCTGGTGTTGACAGGGCCCCACACAGGTATGTGGAAATGACCTTTGCTCTAGAATGCTGCTCTAGGACGTTCTACCCACTCAGAAAAGATGAACTATGTTTACAATTTAGCAAGTGAATGGAGAATAAAATTAACATTCTTATTATATGCAGTATGTCTTCAGCTGCTAAGTAATGCCAGGACTAGCACTGTTTCATAACTGAAAATGTGTACCTCAAACAAAAGTTATTGATCCAGGCATCAGGAAATGATACAAGGCACTCAAGAACCTCTAATATGAATATTGTTAAGCACAATTAACTGAACATTTTAAAAGTAAAAAGGAAATGGTAAATATCCTTTAAAAGGTCAGTAACTTGTTCCCCCATATGTAATCATTGTATCATTTAATGTGAAAATTGTCTCAAATCCCTTTGTCTAGCAATAGTCTTGACATATATATTGTGTCAAAATTCCATTCTGATTTAAATTTCAGAACTTAGATATTATTTCTAATTTGCGTTCTATGCATTTTCTGATAAAGCAAAAATTTTAGAACATACTTGAACTCTTTTAACCATTCCAATTTTTGTGAGAAATTGTAGAATCTCATCCTGAAGTTTCTAAAGTGTGATCATTTACAACCTTCTGTGGAATAGCTTTTGGTTAATTATACTACTCCAACAGCTTGGGTGGTTAAAATAATGGAGATAGCAAATCCAAATAATATTTTAATTTTTATCTTGAAAGCTGTCCATTTCTTTATTTCATCAGCCACAAATAACTACTATACCAAGTACTTATCTTAAGCTACAAACTCTTAGTTTTTCTGTAATTGAACTTAATTTTTTTTAGCCTTCTTTCTGCCTCTTAATGGACATTTTTCCTAAAGTTGCATGTCCATTATAGTAGGCTTACAAGGTGCCAAGTTATTACAAATTGACTGGAACCAATTTCTTCTCTGTAGATAATGACAGCCTCCCAAGAAGTTTAATTCCAGGGTTTGAAAAGAAAGTAAGTCTCAGCCAAATTCCACTACACACACACACTACACACACACACACACACACACACACACACACAGCAGGAGCGAGCATGTGTGAACACTAGCTATTAAACCTTTATTAGTTAGCTGGTACATGCAGTTTATAAGTCTGTTTTGCAGTCTTCACAGTGTCCCAGTTTTCTGTTCTCTGTTCTTTGGTGTGTTCTTATCACCACCTTGTACGAAAGGTGCCCTAAAGCAAATGTGATAATCTTCCAGAGGCATGATTCCATGACCTTTTCTATTGTTAGCAAGTATCAAGAATTGTGAAGGATCTGAAATTTATCCTACTTGTCATCTCTCATGTTAATCTACCATAGTTTTGTGAATACTGACAGAAGACACGAGATTCTTGGAGCAACGACAAAGGATAGTTATGACTGACAACAATAGCAATAGCCAGAACATTTACACTGATTCTCTGAGCCCCAGTTCCCACAGGGCTATGTGAAGAGGACCAGACTATACCTGCATACTCATACATTCTAGCAGAGTCAACCTGAGTTGGGAGAAATCTGAATCTCTTATACTGAATAGTAAGCCTGAGTACTTTTGGTTCTGGAGAAAGATACTATCTTTCTTTACCTTTAAAGCTGTCAGTAGAATTTTGGCAAGTGTTTTTTTATAAAGGGCCAGATCGTAAGTATTTTAGGCTTTGTTGGTTAAATAGCTTCTTTGTTTGTTTATGATTTTAACAATTTAAAAAATACTTTTAACTCACAGTACAATGCAAAAATAAGCTGCAGGCTGAATGAGGCCCACTGGAATGAGGCCCATTGTTAGGTGACTCCTGTTTTAAAAAACAAACAAGCAAAACAAACAGAAAACAAAACTAGTGCCAAATGTCCAAGGGAGAAACCCTTCTTTACCATCCTAGGCTGTTCCCGACACAGTAAGCCTTGAAAACGTGGTTTAGAACAAGGACAGCCAGTGCCTCTATTCAGAGACATGCAGAAATCTGAAAGACCCATAGAAAATTATCTCTAAATAATATCCATCCCTCATTTCTACACTGTCTTGGTTTCTGGTGAAGTTTCCCAAGAGTTTGCCACTTCATCAGTAACTCTGATTAATCTAACCTGCAGAGGCCGAGACAAAATTTGTTCAGATGTCCTGCATAGCATTTAAATCAGTCTGTTACCAAAATGACCCCAGGCAAGCAAGGATAAGAGTACATCTAAAATATTTTATTCAATTCACATTCTGTAACAGATTTACTATCACTAAAGAAAGTATATTTCTAATATTATTCATGTTATTAATAAACCACTAATTTCATTTCACAAATGAAAACCCATTTTTGACAGCCTACTAATTAGCTCAACATCTAGTGTGATCAGAAATAATGATAGCTGGAGTGTTTATAATAATCACCTCTAGAGAGTGGCTTCTTTGATGTAATGTTAGCTGACCACTCCTGGGGTGAAGATTCTTAATTAGAATGCTGGCTGCATATGAAATATCAAAATGTCCATACTTAACTATTATAATGAAAATTACAGCTATCCTGACACTAGGTTCAGAGGTGACACCTGGCTTTTGTCATTATTTTTTGTCTATGCAGGCGTTCACTGAATTATCTGATGCTGAGCAATCATCAGTCATTAGTCTCTACAGGTGCATCCATTCCCCCAACCGCAAAACCTCTTGAGGTCTAAATTCTCTCAATTATTTTGATGTCTTTTGGAGTGGTAGGAAACTCTTAACCATAACTGTTCTACTTTTGGGCCTAGAAGAAAACTTTTGACTATTGCCTGGGCCATACCAATATAGATGGGAAATCTATGACATCATTTCAAGCCCATCTACTAAGGGAACACCCTCAGTCATTGCTATTCTAGTGCTTCTGTGCTATGCAAAGGCATGGAAAATTCTGGAATTTTGCTGTTTCTTAGACACTAAGTGTGAGTGAAGCATAGAACACTTTAGTTTTCAATTTAATTGTCTACTCCCATGGTGTGTATGTTGACAGGGCTCAAACATTTTTCAGGCCACACACTAAAGCCTCACTCTGTTGTTAAATCTGTAATCCCCTTTCCTCTTCTTCAACCTCATCTCAGCCTCTAGAGAATTGCTTTCCAGTAGAATTATCTGTGATGATGAAAATCTACATCTGTGTTATCCAGTATGGTAGCCAGTGCAACATTTGTCTATTCAGCATTTGTCTAATCTTACTAAGTAACTGGATGTGAATTTTAGTAATTAATTTAAATTTAAATAACTACAAGTGACTAGTGGCTACTATATTGTGTAGTGCAGCTCTAGAATTTTTACATAATTTAATAGAAATTAATTAATAGGAATTGACTAATTAATAGAAAGGGAGACATATTTTCCAACACACATTTTCTATCTTTCAAAAATCTTTTTTATTCCTAAGTTATTTTGACATTTTATTTTTATTTATTTACTTTTTTAAAAGTTTATTTATTTGAGAGAGACAGAGACAGCGTGATTGGGTGGAGGGGGGGAGAGAGAGAGAGAGAGAGAGAGAGAGAGAGAGAATCCCAAGCAGGCTCTACAATACCAACACAGAGCCTGATGTGGGGCTTGAACCCACAAACCCATAAGATGATGACATGAGCTGAAACCAAAAAAGCCTGATGCTTAACTGACTGAGCCACCCAGGCATCCCTGTTTTGACATTTTAAAGTCAAGAATTGGCTTTGTTCCAAAACAGAAAGTACCAGGCCCAGATGGGTACACTAGCAAATTCTACCAAACATTAAGGAAGAAATCATATCAATTCTTTACAATCTCCTGCAAAGGATAGAAGCAAACTCATTCAGTGAGGCCAGCATCACCTAATACTAAACCAAACAAAGAAAAGAATGCTACTGACCAATATCTCTCATAAATATAGATGAAAATAAAATATTAACAAATACAGTTGAAAAAATGTATAAAAAGAATTATACCCCAAAACCTGGGATTTATCTCAGATATGCAAGTCTGGTTCAACATTCATAAATCAATTCATGTAATCCATCACATCTACAGACTGAAAAAGAAAACCACATGATCATTATTAATAGATACAGAAAAAGATTTGACAAAGTTCAACACTCATTCATGATAAAAACTCCTAGTAGACTAGGAATAAAGTGGAATTTTCTCAACTTTACAAAGACCATCTACAAAAATCTTAAAGCTAACATTATACCTAAAGGTGATAAATTCAACCCTTTCCCACTAAGATCGAGCACAAGGCAAGGATGTCTCTCTTACCACTCATTTCAACATCATATTGGAGTCTTGGTAATGCAATTAGACAAGAAAAAGAAAAAAGAAGGCATATAAAGGAAGATACAAAACTATCTTTGTTTGCAAATGATATGATTGTCTGGGTAGAAAATCTAAAAGAATTGACCAAAAAACACCAACCCTCCTGGAACTAATCAGCAATCACAACAAAGTTGCAGATTACAAGTTAATATACAAAAGTCAATTGATTTCCTACACACTAACAATGAACAAATGGGAATTTGAAATTAAAAACACAATACCCCCCACCCCCAATTAAATACTTAGGTATAGATCTAATAAAGTATATATGAGATCTGTATGAAAAACACTACAAAATTATAATGAATGAAATCAAAGAACTTAATAAGTGAAGAGACATTCCATTTTATGCATAGAAAACTACAGTATTGTCAAGATATCATTTCTTCCCAACTTTATGCATATACGTATTTAATATATTCCAAATCAAAATCCCAACAAAGTATTTTATAGATATCAACAAACTGATTTCTAAAGTTTACGTGGAGGAAGCAAAAGATCCAGAATAGCCTACACAATACTGAAGAAGAATAAAATTGGAAGACTGATACCACCCAATTTCATTACTTACTATGAAAAAGCTACAGTAGTCTAAGACAGTGTGTATTGGTGAAATAATAGACCTATCAGTGGAACAGAATAGGGAGCCTAGAAATAGACTCTCATAAATACAGTCAACAAAGGAGCAAAGACAATACAATGGAGCGAAAATAGTGTCTTCAACAAATGGCACTGAAACAACTAATTGTCCACATGCAAGTAAATGAATCTAAACACAGACCTTACATTCTTCACCAAAATGAACTCAAAATGGATTGTAGACTTGGATGTAAAATAGAAAACTATAAAACCCCTAGAAGACAACATAGAAGAAAATCTAGATTGCAGTGATATTTTTTTAAGATATAACCCCAAAGACATGATCCATGAAAGAAATATTTGGTAAGCTGGACTTCATTTCAATTAATAACTTGGGTGTGGTGCCTGGGTGGCTCAGTTGGTTGAGTGTCTGACTCGCTCTGCACTTAAGGTGACATGGAGCCTGCTTGTGATTCTGTCTCACTCTCTCTCTGACCCTCCCCTGCTTGCTCTTTATCTCTTTATGTCTCTCAAAATTAATAAATAGAGATTTAAAAAAATTAAAAATAAAATTAAGAATTTCTGCTCTATCACAAAATACAGCATCAAGAGAATTAGAAGAAAAGCCACAGACCAGGAGAAAATATTTTCAAAAGACACATCTGAATAAGGACTTATACAAAATACACAAATAATTCTTAAACATCAATAATAAAAAAATAAGCAACATGATTGAACACTGGGCCAAAGACCTTAATGGACACCTCGCCAAAGAAGATATGCAGATGGAAAATAACAATATGAAAAGATAGTCCACATCATATGTCATCAGGGAAATACAAATTAAAACAACGAGATGCTATTTCACACCTATTAGAATGACCACAATCTGGGTCACTGACTATACTAAATGTTGGTGAGGATGTGGAACAATAAGAACACTTTTATACTGGTGGTACAACAGCCACTTTGTAAGACAATTTGATGGTTTCTTGTAAAACTAAACATACTCTTAGCATACGATTCAGCAATCACATTCCTTGTTATTTACCTAGAGGAGCTGAAAACTCAAGTCCACACAAAACCCTGCACAAGGATATTTATAAAAGCTTAATTCATAATTACCAAAACTTGTAAGCAACCAAGATGTCCTTCAGTAGGGGAGTGAATAGATAAACTCTGGTACGTCCGGACAATGGAGAATTATTTAATGCTAACAAGAAATGAGCTATCAACCCCTGAAATGACATGGAGAAAACTTGAGTGCATATTAGTAAGTGAAAGAAGCCAATCTGAAAAGGCTACTTGCTGTACGATTCCAACTATATGACAAGAAAAGGCAAAACTATGGAGATAATAAGATCAGTGTTTGCCAGGGCTGGCAAGGGGAGATGAATAGGCAGAGCACAGAGAAGTTTTAGAGGAGTAAAAGTACTGTGTTTTTAAATACAGATTTATGTCATACATCTTTTTTTCAGTTCCATAAAACATACAACACAAAAATAAGGTAAACTATAGACTTTGGGTAAATATGATGTGTCACTGTAGTTTCATCCTTGGTAAAAAATGTACCAGTCTTATGAATGATGTTGATAGTAGGGAAGGCTATGCGTGAGTTGGGACAGGGAGTATGTGGGAAATCCACACACCTCTCTCTCAATTTTGTTGTAAATCCAAAACTGCTCTAAGATAAATAAATAAATAAATAAATAAATAAATAAATAAATAAATAAAATATTTGAAAAAAAAACACTCAATAATAATCACTACTAAAAAACTCAGAAAAACTGGCCTTTGTATTCAGCTACATCAACCTTCCTTTACATAATGAATGCTGCTACCTGAATGTGGGAAGGATATATGTGAATCAGGCAGGGGCAGTCTTGATTACAAAATTGAAATGTAGTTCTTTCAAAATGTTATAACAACTGTACATTTATTGGGTGTCAGTTCAGGAAAAAATTTGTATGAAAGATTGGAAGATTCACTTCTGAGATAGATCATAGAAGAAATGGAATAAGGTACTTACAGTTTAATCTATCTTTTGCTACTACTTGCTGTGTTACTTTAGGAAAATCACTTAATTTTTCAGAACCATTAAGTTACCAACTTACAAAATAAGAGATAATAATATTTTTCTTTTCTTTCTTTATTAAATTTTTTTCAATATATGAAATTTATTGTCAAGTTGGTTTCCAAACAACACCCAGTGCTCATCCCAAAAGGTGCCCTCCTCAATACCCATCACCCACCCTCCCCTCCCTTCCACCCCCCATCAACCCTCAGTTTGTTCTCAGTTTTTTTTTCAATATATGAAGTTTATTGTCAAATTGGTTTCCATACAACACCCAGTGCTCATCCCAAAAGGCATGGATGGAACTGGAGAGTGTTATGCTAAGTGAAATAAGCTATACAGAGAAAGACAGATACCATATGGTTTCACTCTTATGTGGATCCTGAGAAACTAACAGAAACCCATGGGGGAGGGGAAGGAAAAAAAAAGAGGTTAGAGTGGAAGAGAGCCAAAGCATAAGAGACTCTTAAATTTTTTTTAATGTTTATTTTTTGTAAGAGAGAGATAGCGTGTGAGTGGGGGAGGGGCAGAGAGAGAGGGAGACACAGAATGTGAATAGGTTCCAGGCTTTGAGATGTCAGCACAGAGCCCAATGCAGGGCCTGAACCCACAAACCCTGAGACCATGACCTGAGCCAAAGTCAGATGCTTAACCGACTGAGCCACCCAGGTGCCCCTGGGGTAATAATATTTTTCTAAGATTGTTGTGGTATTTCAAACTGAATGTCATTCACATAAAGTACTGTGACATGCCAAAAAATACATATAAATTTTAAATATCATTAGCCATTCTTCTGTTATTGAAACATGATGTGTTCAGTAACTGCCTGGTTTGCATTGGACTATTTGTTCAAATTTAGCTTCTAAGAAACACATAATTATATATATTTATGCACATGTAAAATATACATAAAACACAGATTTATATATAATATGTAATTATATATATTTATGTATATATATAAAATAAAGATATCAATGATTTATAAAATATATATAATATTATATATAAATACAGATATACACATAAATATATGTTTATACATACATATGTATATACACAGAAATACATATATAATATTTTATTAAATCATTGAAAATTTTATTTTCCAAATATTATATATCAGAATTATAATATTATCAATGTACCACTTTGTGATTGCTACTCACTTTTAATATTATATATTTCTATAGGTGATATCAGCCCATATCTAACCTAGAGATTATATAAATAAATATTTACAAGAGCCTAGGAATATATTACATATATTCATATACATAGACAAACTGCTCAATCACTTTCTTTTTCAAAAATGTTAATTTATTTGGAAGTTCTAAAAAAGAAAAAAAAAAGGAAGTGAATTCCATATTTGAATTTTCAATATATATATATATATATTTTATATATATGTAAATGTGAAACTGGTTGTTTTTGAAGGGTGATTCAAGCTCTAATAAACCTTATTATAACCATAAGCTGATATGGTTGAAAGCCTTTATGCTCTTGATAACAAGGATACTAAATGGAATATATCCATAAAAAATTATATGAACTAACTCAACTCAGTGTGACAGATAAAGGTCGTTTTACCTTTGGTTAATACTACTGAAAGGGTGTATTAGGAGTAGGTGTAAACTCATGGGTGTATATAGGAGTAGGAGATGGCTCTAGTGAATGAACTGCTGGCCTTATGAAACACTGCCAGGAGACACTAAAAGGGAAAATTACAGGGAGCAAGGGCTAAGGTTATTCATTAATTTATATGCTTAGTTAACTCATATTTATTGCCTATATTGTACTAGATCAATGTTTGTCAACAGTTTTTCATTACCAACATTTCCCTCCCAATTGTATTCCTATCTTAGGAAATGTTACTAAAGAAATGTTACCATAGAAATGGTACTAAAACTTTTGGAAGGTGATAAGTCATTATATTGTCTAAGATTTTTTCCTCCCCCTGGAAGTGGTATCACCCCCAGTTAGAATGCATGTGCTATTTGCTAGAAATAATGGTGAACAATGCAGGTGAAGTGTCTGTCCTCATGATGTTGACAGTATAGTAAGACAGATAGGCACAGAAATAGACAATTATACATCATGATGAATTCTCCATGAGGAGTGGCAAAGAATCAACTAACTTACTCCAAATGGCAAAGTCGTCTCCCACACACCACACCTAGGACAGGAACCTTTCTTCAACTGAATGTCCAGTGGGATGTTATGAACTACTGAGGCTTCAGTTTGAGCCGGTTTAGAATTAAATAGTTTCAAAATTAAAATGCCAGTATTGTTTTTAACAATAAAACAATGAAATTCAGTTTCAGATTTCCCCATGAAGCATGGGGGGATAGAGTAGACTTATGTTTAATGACAGAAATGCTAAGAGGCTGCCTGAAAGGGCCAATAAGAAGAGAGGGTTGCTTGGAGGAACTGACCCTACTCCCACTGAGAGCTGATCAAAGGCTCTTGATTCTTTAAAACCAGATGTGGAACTTGCAGTAAAAATGTTGGTCTGGGGCTATTTTATTATTAATTAATTAATTAAAAAATTAAAACTAAAATTAAATTAAAATTAAATTATAATTAAAAATTTTTAATTAATTAATTAAAATTTAAACCCATTAGTTAACATATAGTGTAGTAATAATTTCAAGGCTAGAATTTAGTGATTCATCGCTTATATGTAACACCCAGTGCTCATCCCAACAAGTGTCCTCCTTAATGGCCCTCACCACTTTAGCCCTTCTCCCACACCCAACACCCTGCCAGCAATCCTCAGTTTCTTCTCTGTATATAAGAGTCTCTTATGGTTTGCCCCCCTCTCTGTTTTTATATTATTTTTGCTTCCCTTCCCTTATGTTCATCTGTTTTGTAACTTAAATTCCACATATGAGTGAAATCATATGATATATGTCTTTCTCTGGCTAATTTCGCTTAACATAATACATTCTAGTTCCATCCACATTGTTGATAACGGCAAGATTTCATTCTTTCCATTTTGTGTGTGTGTGTGTGTGTGTGTGTGTGTGTGTACATATATATACTGCATATTTAAAAAAATTTTTTAATGTTTACTTATTTTTGAGAGACAGACAGAGCATGAGTGGGGGAGGGGCAGAGAGAGAGGGAGACACAGAATCCGAAGCAGGCTCTAGGTTCTGAGCTGTCCGCAGAGTCTGAGCCATGGCTTGAACCCATCAACTGGGATATCATGACCTGCGCCGAAGTTGGAGACTTAACCAACTGAGCCACCCAGGTGCCCCATATATACCACATCTTCTTTATCTATTCGTCAGTCAATGGATATTTGGGCTCTTTCCATACTTTGGCTATTGTTGATAGTGCTGCTATAAACATTGGGATGCATATGCCCCTTCGAATAAGCATACCTGTATTCCTTGGATAAATACCTAGTAGTGCAATTGCTGGGTCATAGGGTAGTTCTATTTTTAATTTTTTGAGGAACCTCCATACTGTTTTCCAGAGTGGCTGCAACAGTTTGAGTTCCCACTAGCAGTGCAGAAGAGTTCCTCTTTGCATCCTCACCAACTCCTGTTGTTGCCTGTGGTGTTAATTTAGCCATTCTTACAGGTGTGAGGTAGTATTTCATTGTGGTTTTGATTTTTTTTCCCTGATGATGAGTGATGTTGAACATTTTTTCATGTGTCTGTTACCCATCTGGATGTATTCTTTGGATAAGGGTCTATTCATGTCTTTTGCCTATTTCTTCACTATATTATTTGTTTTTTTGGGTGTTGAGTTTGGTAAATTCTTTATAGATTTTGGATACTAACCCTTTATCTGATATTTCATTTGCAAATATCTTCTCCCATTCCATTGGTTGCCTTTTAGTTTTGCTGATTGTTTCCATCACGATGAAGAAGCTTTTATCTAAATGAGGTCCCAGTAGTTCATTTTTCCTTTTGTTTCTCTTGCCTCTGGAGACATGTCAAGAAGTTGCTGCATCGGAGGTTAAAGGGTGTTGCCTGATTTCTCCTCTAGGATTTTGATGGTTTCCTGTCTTACATTTAGGTCTTTCATCCATTTTGAGTTTGTTTTTGTGTATGGTGTAAGAAAGTGGTCCAGGCTCATTCTTCTGCATGTTACTGTCCAGTTTTCCCAACACCATTTGTCGAAGAGACTGTCTTTTTCCATTGGATATTCTTTCCTGCTTTGTCAAAGATTAGTTGGCCATACATTTGTGGGTCCATTTCTGGGTTCTCTATTCTGTTCCATTGATCTATGTGTGTTTGTCCTTGTGCCAGTACCATACTGTCTTGATGGTTACAGCTTTGTAATACATCTTGAAGTCCTGGAATGTGGTGCCTCCAGCTTCTTTTTTCTTTTTCAGGATTGCTTTGGCTATTTGGGGTCTTTTCTGGTTCTATACAAATTTTACAATTGTTTGTTCTAGCTCTGTGAAGAATGCTAGTGCTATTTTGATAGGGATTGTATTGAATAGGTAGTTTGCTTTGGGTAGTATTGACATTTTAACAATATTTGGTCTTCCAATCCATGAGCATAGGAAGTCTTTCCATTTTTTGTGTCTTCTTCAATTTCTTTCATAAGCTTTATATGGTTTTCAGTGTATAGATTTTTCACCTCTTTGGCTAGGTTTATTCCTAGGTATTTTATGGTTTTTGGTGCAGTTGTAAATGGGACTGATTCCTTGATTTCTCTTTCTGCTGCTTCATTATTGGCATATAGAAATGCAACCAATTTCTGTGCATTGATTTTATATCCTGAGACTTTGCTGAATTCATGGATAGTTCTAGCAGTTTTTTTGGTGGAGTCTTTTTGGTTTTCCACATGGAGTATTATGTCCTCTGTGAAGAGTGAAAGTTTGACTTCCTCCTTGCCAGTATGGATGCCTTTTATTGCTTTGTGTTATCTGATTGCTGAGGCTAAGACCAACAAACAGTATGTTGAATAACAGTGGTGAGAGTGGATGTCCTTGCTGTGTTCCTGACCTTAGGGAGAAAGCTCTCAGTTTTTCTCCATGGAGGATGATATTAGCAGTGGGTCTTTTGTATATGGCCTTTACGATCTTGAGGTACAATCCTTTTATCCCTACTTTCATGAGGGTTTTTATCAAAAATGGATGCTGTGTTTTGTCAAATGCTTCTTCAGCATCTATTGAGAGGATCATGTGGTTCTTATCCTTTCTTTTAATAATGCTATGTATCACATCTATTGATTTACAGATATTGAGCCAGCCCTACATCCCAGGAATAAATCCTACTTGATCATAGTGAATAATTCTTTTAATGTACTGTTGGAATTGGTTAGCTAGTATGTTGTTGAGAATTTTTGCATCCATGTTCACCAGGGAAATTGGTCTGTAGTTCTCCTTTTTAGTAGGGTCTTTGTTTTATTAATGAAGGTAATGCTGGCCTCATAGAATGAGTTTGGAAGTTTTCCTTCCATTTCTATTTTTTGGAACAGCTTCAAAAGAATAGGTGTTAACTCTTCTTTAAATGTTTGGTAGAATTCCCCTGGAAAGCCATTTGGCCCTGGACTCTTGTTTGTTGGGAAATTTTGATTACTGATTCAATTTCCTTACTGGTTATGGGTATGTTCAAATTTTCTGTTTCTTCTTGTTTCAGTTTTGGTAGTTTATTTGTCCGTTTCTTCCAGATTGTCCCATTTGTTGGCAAATAATTGCTCATAATATTCTTGTATTATTGTTTGTATTCCTGTGATGTTTGTTGTGATCTCTACTCTTTCATTCATGATTTTATTTATTTAGGTCCTTTTCCTTTTTGATCAATCTGGCTAAGGGTTTTTCAATTTTGTTAATTCTTTCAAAGAATCATCTCCTGGTTTCATTGATCTGTTCTACGGTTTTGTTTTGTTTTGTTTTGATAGCATTGATTTCTGCTCTAATCTTTATTATCTCCTGTCTTCTGCTGGCTTTGGGTTTTATTTGCTGTTCTTTTTTTCCAGATCTTTAAGGTGTAAGGTTAAGTTGTGTATCTGCGACCTTTGTTCCTTCTTTAGGAAGGCCATGATTGCTATACACTTCCCTCTTATGACTGCCTTTGCTGCATCCCAAAGGTTTTAGGTTGTTGTGTTTTCATTTTCATCAGCCTTCATGTACTTTTTGTTTCCTTTTTTGATTTCTTGGTTAACTCATTCATTCTTTAGTAAGATGTTCTTTAATCTCCAAGTATTCATGGTCTTTCCAAATTTTTTTCTTGTGGTTGATTTCAAGTTTCACAGCATTGTGGTTGGAAAATTTGCAAGGTATGATCTTGATCTTTTTGAACTTGCTGAGGGCTGATTTGTGACCCAGTATGTGATCATATCTGGAGAATGTCCCATGTGCACTCAAAAAGAATGTGTATTCTGCTACTTTAGGATGAAATGTTTTGAATATACCTGTTAAATCCTTCTGGTCCACTGTGTCATTCACAGCCATTGTTTCCTTGTTGATTTTCTGCTTAGATGATCTGTCCGTTGTTGTAGGTAGGGTGTTGAAGTCCTCTACTATTATGGTATTAATATCCATGAATTTCTTTATGTTTGTGATTAATTGATTTATATATTTGGGTGTTTCACGTTGGGGACATAAGTATTTACAATGTTTAGATCTTCTTGGTGGATAGACCCCTTAGTTATGATATAATGCCCTTCTTCATCACTTGTTACAGTTCTTATTTTAAAATCTAGTTTGTCTGATATAAGTATGGCTACACCAGCTTTCTTTTGACAATCATTAGCATGGTAGATGGTTCCCCATCCCCTTACTTTCAATATGCAGGTGTCTTTAGGTCTAAAATGAGTCTCTTGTAAATATTGTATAGATGGGTCTTGTTTTCTTATCCATTCTGTTTCCCTATGTCTTTTGATTGGAGCATTTAGTCAGTTGACATTTACAGTGGGTACTGAAAGATATGAACTTAGCCCCATTATGTTGCCTGTTTAGTTGCTATTTCTGGTGATGTTTTCTGGTCCTTTCTAGTCTTTTTTGCTTTTGGTCTCTTTTGTTTTGTCTTTTCTCCACTCAAAGGGTCCCCTTACTTAAAATTTCTTGCAGGGCTGGTTTTGTGGTCACAAACTCTTTTAGTTTTCATTTGTTTGGGAAACTATTTCTCCTACTAAAAATTATTTTTTTAATGTTTATTCATTTTTTGAGAGAGAGACAGAGAGAGCACAAGTGGGGGGAGGGGCATAGAGAGAGGGAGACAGAATCTGAAGCAAGATCCAGGATCCGAGCTGTCAGCACAGAGCCCAATGAGGGGTTCAAACTCATGAACTGCAAGATCATGACCTGAACCAATGTCGGACGCTTAACTGACCTAGCCACCCAGGTGTCCCTCTCTCCTTCTATTTTGAATGACAGCATTGCTGGATACAGAATTCTTGGCTGAATACTTTTCTAATTCATTATGTTGAATTATCCTGCCGCTCCTTTCTGGCCTGCCAAGTTTCAGTGGATAGGTCTGCTGTGAACCTGATTTGTCTTCTTTTACAGGTAAAGGCCTTTTTTCCAGTGCTGCTTTCATAATTCTTTACTTTTCTGTGTACTTTGTGAATTTGACTATGATATGTCTTGCTGTAGGTCAGTTTTTGTTGAATCTACTGGGAGTTGTCTGTGCTTCTTGGATTTTGATGTCTGTGTCCTTCCTCAGATTAGGAAAGTTTCCTGCTATAATTTGCTCACATAAACCTTCTGCCCCTTTTTCTCTCTTCATCTTCTGGGACTTCTATGATTTGGATGTTACTCCTTTTTAATAAGTCACTGAGTTCTCTAAGTCTTGTATTGTGATCTTTTGCCTTTGTTTCCCTCTTTTTCCTGCTTCATTATTCTCCATGATTTTATCTTCTAAATCACTGATTCACTGCTCTGCCTCATCCATCCTTGCCATCATGGCATCTGTTGGAGATGGCATCTTGGTTTTTAATTTTTAAATTTTTTATTTTGTCCTGACTAGATTTTATTTATTTTTTATCTCTGGAGAAAAGGAGTCTATTTTTTTCTACCCCAGATAGTATTCTTATTACTGTGGTTCTAAATTCTAGTTCATACATCGTGCTTGATTCATACATCGTGATATCTGTGTTGATTAAGCCCCTGGCAGTCATTTCTTACTTTTCTTTTTCTTCCTGTTGGGGTCAATTCCTTCATTTTGTCATTTTGGAGGAAGAAAAAAAATACTAAAGTAAAAAATAAAAATTAAAAAATTAATAACAAAAAGAAAAAATCAAATAAAGAAGCTAGACCCTAGCTGTGTATTGGTCTGCTTGTTGAAAGAAGCTTGATAGAATAGACAAAAAAAAGGGAAAGAAAGGGAAAAAAGGTAAGAACATTTTTAAAATTAAAAAAAATTATATAAGGAATTAGAATAAAATGAAATAAATAAAATGAAATAGAATAAAATATTTAAAAAATAAAAAATAAAGTAAAAAAATAAAATAATATAAAAATAAATTTTTCTCTTTCTGTATCCAAGAATGAGGAAGAAAAGAAAAAAAAAAAACAATTTAAGCAAAAACAAAAGCAAAGAAAATGAACAAATAAATGAACCAGCAAACAGAATGAAACCCAAATGAAGTAACATCTAGTTTCCCCTAAAACTGAAACTATGAAGGCTCTTATAGTCAGTACTCTAAGAAGGTGGAGTGACTTGTGCTGGTCTTCTCCAGAATGTGCCTGGAGGGAGCAGTTGGGCGGGCCTTAGTGTAACGGTTCCATTCTCCACTAGGTGGCACTTCTTAGCTTATGGGGGTGGATCAGTGTGGCATGCAGGAGAGGTGGTAATGGCTTCACCCAGCTCCCTAGTCTCTGGCACGGGAACTTCGCGCACTCACTGACCTGTGATCAAGCGACCCTCCTTTGTCTCAGGACTCCATCTACTACCTGCCTCTACCCTGTCTGTATCCAAGCTGTTCTCCTGCCAGGCGGCACCTCCCTCCAGACTTTTATCTCAGATGAGGTTTTGTTTCAAAACCCCATGCTTCAGAGACCCCTGCAGCTTGGACCTGTGAGGGCTCTTTGGGGGAGTGTCTCGCAGAGCAATGGCAGGTGCTAGCTTTCCCCAGAAAATGTTCGTACAGTCGCACAGTGGCAAAGGTTCAGAGATTATGGCAAATTATAACACATAGCTGGTGCCAGGTTTCACTGCACTCTGGAGTCTTTGCCCCAATACCAACAAATGTGGCTGATCTCCAGGGTACGCTGGGACCTTTGCCTGTGGGGAGGCCTTATGGCCTCTACCAAATGCACTCCAAGCAGGGGAACTGCTTCTCCCCATGTGGCACATGGACCCCTCAGACCATGCTGTCTGCTCCTGGGGATTCACCCTATTTCCTCACCAGAATACTGCCAGGCACTGAGCTCCAAAACTTCAGACACTGCATGCCACTTTACAGAATCCTGGTGGTATTTGAAACCCTCTCCTTTCTTCCAGTCAGTGGTTTTGGGAAACAGAGTTCTTGTTCAGTCTCCTGTGAGTGTTTTCACTCTTTCTTTCTCTTTCTCTCCAGCTACTTTTGGGGGAGTGCTTTATGAGAGACAGGAAAACTAGCTCCATACGGGGAGGTTAGCTATGGATGGTTGTGTGGGGAGAGCATAAGGTTGTCTTCTGGTTCCCTTCAGGAGGCCTGTGTATTCAGTTTACCCATTACTCTCAGGCATTATGTCAAGAGCCAAAAAACCTCCCACTGGCCCTGCTGGGGCAAGAACAAGGTGACTTCCTACTTCAAAAGGTGGAGTGAGACCAACCAGTCCTGCTAGGGCATGTGGTGGAGACACAGCAGGAGCTTAAGGAGACTGAAACCATTGAGTAAGGCCACTGAGCTGAGGAAGAGTAGATACTGGGGAGAGGAAGCAGCCATCAACAGCAGAGTTGGAATGGCAACTCAGGGATGTGACTAGGCCAGTCACACTTCAGTAATGCAGACCCAACTTCTCTCCCCAAACCATCAAGAACCTAGGTAATGCTGCGTGGATCAACAGACTCTTCCCTCTACCTACAAGGTCACACTAACCCTCTCCCCACATACTCTGCATCCTGAGCAGTGGTCCCCAAACTGATCATTACCTAAAAGGACTGCTTATTTTATCAGACTAATTTATAAGCCAGATCAGACATTGTTATTTTTTTCTGACCACCTAAACAGTGAGAATGCTTGAGGGAATGTCTGGAGGAATGCCTGAGGAAAATCAGAGCAGTTTTAGACGAAATTAACATTTATCTTGCCCTTGGGGCAAGGTACATTCTACAATGTACATTGTGCAATTAAGTACATTCTACAATGCCTCCCCTACACATTTAGCCTGGGAACTTAAATAACATAATTAAAATGTGGGACATATAGTGTAATTCTTATTTATTTGCTTCCCCTTTTATGAGACCAGTACATTTTTCCATAATCAATGGTGAGAAGTAGGGACAGTCCTAGCCCCAGTTTTCATTTTTTTAAGTTTATCTATTTATTTTGATAGAAATAGAGACAGAGAGAGAGAGAGAGAGAGAGAGAGAGGAAGGGAGGGAGAGAATCTCAAGCAGAGCTCACGCTGTCAGTGCAGAGCCTGACTCGGGGCTCCATCTCATGACCTTGAGTTCATAAACTTAGCCAAAATGAAGAGGCAGACGCTTAACTGGCTGAGCCACCCAGCCGCCTCCCCTGGTTTCATTTTTAATGTGGTCTTTTCCATGAGGAACAGGCTTTTCTTCACAAAGCTTGGTATGCAGCAGTACTCAATGCAGGTGGAATGAACAAACAAGACATCTTTTATTACAATAATGTGTTTAAAACATGATGGCTGCAGGCCTCTGCAGATACCCTTGCACTTCCTCAAGTCTAGTTTCCAGTGTATTAAGCTGAACATCTTAAGTACAGCATCTGCTTTTACTCTTTCTGAAGTTCTTTTTTATTTCATCTGTCTTTGTCTCTGCATATTTGCACTTTTGTGTTTTGCATTTGGCTTCCGAATGGGAGATATTTCTGTCTCTTCACAACAGTCTTTTTTGCATTTACCTAGAGCTCTGCATTAATCTTTGCTAGGATTGGTTTCCTTAAGGATCACTATTTCTGGGCTTTCATTTTTGTGCTGCTGTTTGCATTCTCCTTCTCTTGGAAGTCTTCTATAGACAGCCCGTATGACCACAGGTCCATAATGTCAGAGGTCTTAACCTTCTTTCTGGTTTTGCTGATGTTGACCACATGACCATTTGCTGTACCTACATGTGGGGGCCCTATGATGGTCACAACTTTGTGGTCTGTTAGTACACTTGGACCTCAGTAATTCCCACTATTTCTCTTTGGTTTCAGCCCTCTGGAAAGTACTGTAATCTTCTTGCCATAATTTTGGGAATGAATAATTTTGGGGCAGTGGGTGACTATGAAAACTGTCTCTCTGGGAATTACTTTTCTTTTCCTTATTCTTAGTATTCATGCCTTCGTTTAGTTCTCTCCTCTACTGAGAAGGGCTGACCTGTGTAACCAGTAAGATATTGGAGAAATGGATATGTATGGCTTCCAAGCTAGGTTTAAAGGATCTGTAGCTTTTACGTTGCTCAGTCTTCTGTTGCTTGCTCTAGGTGAAGCCAGCCAGTGTGTCATAAAGACACCCAGGTAACACAGTACATAGGATTATGTGGTGAGGAATTGAGTCTCCTGCCAATAGCCAGTACCAACCTGCCAAACATGTGGATTCCAGCCATCTTGGAAGATGGTCCCCGGCAAGTCTACAAACGGCACAGGCCCAGCTGTGACATCTTGACGACAACATCAGGAGAGACTGAGCCAGAACCACTTAGATAAGTCCTGCTCAGATTCCTGACCCGCAGAAATTATGTGAGATAAAAGATGTATATTGTTTTAAGTCTCTATGTTTTAGAATAATTTGCCAGGCAGCAATAGATAATTCTCACCATAGAAAGATCGGTACTGAATATGATGTGAAAAGCATGATAGAACATAGTATTGACTTGAAGAAAAATAATTTGGGAAGTAATAGCAAGGTTATGCTTTAAAAAAATCCCCAAAGAGACAGTGATTTATGATCTTGGAATAAACAGGACAATGGTGGTGACATCAAGGCCATACAATGAGTCAAAAGAAGCAGGCACAGATTAAGGCTGCAAGGCAGAGAAGAAAATATGATTAAATTAAATAAGCTAGTTCCCTTGGTCTTCAAAGAGAAGGGGTAAAGTCCCATTACTATGCTGATGGAAAGCAAAAGATTTTGAAGGGCATCATTAAATAAAATGGTCTTTACCACTGCAGGATTTATAAATGACTTTTTTATGATTCTATTTATTTTACTTTATTTAAAAAATTATTTATTTAAATTCATATTTGTCAACATACAGTGTAGTATTCGTTTCAAGAGTAGAACCCAGTGATTCGTCACTTACATAGAACACCCAGTGCTCATCCCAACAAGTGCCCTCCTTAATGCCCATCACCCATTTAGCCCATCCCCCAGCCCCCTCCTTGAATGATTTTTGATTTTAATTCCCTTACAATTACTCAGATTGCAGTCATAAACCACAGTAAATATGATATAAATAGACATGTTACTTTTTGTCCAGAAGAATAAGCAACACATATGTCACATGGAAGATATTTATCAGGTGATAAAACATTTAATTACAAATAATGCATACATTTTGGCAGAGATTGCAATGTGATGATTTGGCTTCCTCAGAGATGATAAAGCCCTGTTTTCTTCACAGGCAGACTGTAAAATAAATGACATTTTATCAAGTTGGCTAAGCAGTGCTGGAGTACATCATACTTGAAAGCAGCTGTTACAACATAGTTTTAATCCCCTAGAAATCTCTTCCCACTCAAAAGGCCACATGTCATTTAGGAACTATTCTGTTTCACTGAAGGTATTCTCACCAAAACACCCAGCAAATGTGTTTCATCAACAGGGTTAACAACTGGTTGAATCAAAACAAGAACTTTATACCAGTCAATGTAGGACAATTTTAAATGTAAAATCAAAAGATACAGTTAAGTATCTTGATATATCTTTGATATAGTTAAAAGCAACAGCTTATTTAGAGCCATTTAGTATCAACAAGTTTGGTCACATATGAGACCCCTCAGAGTAACAAAAACGGACAGAGTGGAGTTTTTTTCCCTTACCTGCACCAATGCTGAAGTAGTCTTACCTGTTATTTCTGTAGTCCAGGGCACAATACCAAGACGGTCTCAATAAATGACGTTTCTGTTGGTTTTGGCTAAAGGCTTGAGGGGTGTGGCCAACGTAATTCAATATTTACATTGGGTTTTCTGAGTCTGTTTAGTACTTCGCTCCGTTCTGTGTTCTTGCAGTTGTTTGCTGCTGCATGATTGAGGACATGGTTTACCTGGTGTGCAGTTTGTATCTAACAAACAGCTTTGTTTGGAGACCTGTTCATTTCCAATCAGTTTCTCACTTTTATTCCAAGAAAACATCTGTTAATAGGGATACTGTCTAGGGTGCCCACTCAAGGGGATCTGAGGAAGTGGAGCTAGGTTTACCTTTGGTGTGCATTATCTGTGTGAAGTTACCATCATTATCTGTGAGCCTGTTAAAATACAGGTTCTCAAGATCTCCTCTGGCTTATTCAGTCAGACTTCTTTCTGGAATGTGCCCTGGCACTTACGTATCTTTTTTTTTCAATGAACCTCCATACAATGCTGAAATATATTATCATCTGAGAGCTAGTAGCCAGTGTAGAGAGAAGGGCAAACAGGGATGAGAGTCATTGCTTAGCGTCCCTCACTTCCCACATTCACTTCCTGAAGAAGGTCTCTCTGCTTTATGGGCACCAGGTATTGGATGTCGCAGGGGGCCTGGATATTTTCCCAGTTCAGTCCCAATTCCCCAAGCTGGTCCTCTCCCAGAAAGGAATGAGAGTGAAGCCCCAGAGAGTAGTAACTTAAAAAAAAATCTGTTGACTTACTTTTAGCATCAACTTTCATTTAAAAGAGATTTCCACTTTGCATCTTTAAAAGAAGGAATGAACTTTTAATGATGGTCATCAAATTTTATAAAATTTAAAATGGAGCTATCTGGCAGTAAGCCTCCTACCTTCCAAAATTACAGTTAAATCTTTCTGGTAACAAATTTCTTTTAACAGATTCTATAGCGGAACAGGTGGTAATAGACATTCTTACAACATGAAAGGAACAGATTTCCTCATCCAGTCCTGCAGATTTCTCATCCTTATAAATAATCATTTTTTGTGATTTCATTCAGATGAGCTAACATCTTTCAGATTACTGTTTGAAGGCAGTTTAAGATATACCATTTTGCAAAACATGAGAAACCTATTAATTCTTCCTTCTCTCTGACCCTAACTTTGCTTTCTCGTGGTTGATTAATAATGACAAGAGAATAACTCCAGTCTCTCACATCTGGAAACACATTGAATTTGGTTGAAGGAAACAACTGAAACCCACTCACTAGGGCCTGCACCATCTCCTGACAATGTTGGCAGGGTAGCATCAGGATGCTTCTGATGACTTACAAGCCACAGTCAGGAGAGTGACTGCAGACCTAAGATCTGACATTAATTTAGCCCTCTGCAAATGTAGCACTGTAAATGGGTTCTGCTCTAGTGTTTCCTTCACCTCATTCCATGAAAAGTACATCTCCAACCCAGCTGCTTCATTAATATCCTGGATCGCAGATGAAATAACAAAGCTCTGCAGGAAATGAGCATAGGGGCTTCTATAGGATTGAACCTTTGAGTGTGTGCATTTTTGTTTCTGAGCAAATATTGCCACTAGAGATTTACCAGGTATGAAGACCATGTCAAGAAAGGCATCTCTAGATATCTTTGCAAGTGCTTAAGCATACAGATTAGGTTTAGTTCTTTGTCTCAGGAGTTCTGCAGAGGATGCCTGTCGTCTCAAATAAATGAATGAGAGGCATATTTGCATTTTCCAAATTAAAACTCAGTCAGTAGCTTTTGCCAGATACTGGCACAACAGGGCTGGTCAGACATCAAATCCAAGGGGTAGGCACGCCAGGTTAGTAATAGGAACATGGATGAAGTTAAGAGTTAAGCCGCTTCCAAGAACTTAGAGGCAACAGTGAAGGGAAGCCTAAAGAATAACCAGGTTCAGTAATAATAATCCACAGAAAGTAGCAAAAGTCATTTCAAAAGGCTACAGGAATACAAAGTCCAGATTGTACTTCTGGGTCAGATGCCAGAGGAGGTAGCTGGGTATCAAAGATAAGAGAAAGGGTCAGGTGGGGAAGATAAGACAAATTTCTCCAAATGATTTCCTTGTTGCCTCTCCTAGATTTCCTTTGGCCATCTGTGAATGATGAGGCTCTTGCTGTAGATGGCATATTAAAGGCACCATATAATTCTCTGACACTGCTAAATGTGACATGCCGAATGTCACCAAGAGACATAGAGATTAAAACATGGAGTGTGGATTCGGTTGTCATTTTTAATATTTTATTTTCTAAACTGGTTATTATTTTGTATATGGCAGGTAGATGATTTAAGTTATGCAAAGCTCTGGGGAGGATAGACTCTACATAGAATTCAACTTTGCCTTAGCCATTATTGAAACTAGTTTTATATAAAAATGCCATCATTTGGATAAAGGGTTTTATTATTACTATTTTATTCAAATGTGCAAAGTCAGGGCAATAAGGTGGGAAGATCACTAGAGGAGGAGTTAGAAGACTGGAATTCTAATCCTGGCTAAACAGAGGTGTAAATTTAGGTAAACATTTAACATTTTAGCTCTAGTTTCTTCATTTACCAGCAGAGGCTAATAAGTCATTGCCTAGTAGACTTTTAGAGGGAAGCAAATATGATAATACACATAAATAACTTTACATTTTTCCTTTAAAAATTTTTTTTAATGTTTATTTTTGAGATACAGAGACAGAGGGTGAGTGGGGGAGGGGCAGTGAGAGAGAGAGGGAGACACAGAATCTGAAGTAGCCTCCAGATTCTGAGCTGATGCACAGAGCTCAATTTGGTTTTCAAACCCACCAGATGTGAGATTATGACCTGAGCCAAAGTCGGATGCTTAACCAACTGAGCCATCCACTTTTCAAAATCTTTATAATAGATCCAAATTTTATGTTGTTATGACCATAAAGAAATTATTGGCTGATCCTTATATTGATACTTTATACATAAAGAGCCTGGGGTCACCACTTGGATGGCTGAGCAGAAATCCCTGCCTTCTGGTAACTTACTTTCTAGTAGGGAAAATAAGCTGGTGTAGTGATATCTTCTGACTGCCTCCCCAGCATCCATTTTTCCCTTTCAAATATGGTTCTAAATTTCTCAGCTGAATAGGCTTGAGCGAGATTCATGTTTCCAGTAGGTATTATAATTGGCTTAGGTCTATCACTGACTGAAGGATTGGTTTAAGGGAAAGGAATTTGGTGACCAAATCAAAGCTGGTCTACTCAGAGTTAATGTCAGACATTTTGCTCAGAATGTTGGCATGTAGCCTTTTCTCTGCGAGGTTTGATGCTATGAAAAGTTAGAGGTGTGGGCTGTAGCCATACCCACAAAGAGGGAGCTAGGAGCTACCTACAGCCACCTGAATGGAAACAGATCCTAGACCTGGATCTAAGTGACATAATTTAGGTCCATGATAAGATATTCTCCCCCCATTCTCTCCCATCTTCCTGGAGATTCTGATGCAGTACATCTGTGATCTGAGACCCCAGGATATTTTTAAAAGGTCCTCAGATGATCCTCACTTGCACCTCACTATCCTGTAGATTATTAAGGGATAGAACCAAGTACACCAGAGTAGTGTTAACTATAGAGTAGAGGGTTTCTTCTGAGCTTGTAGTTCTACAAACCACATTTATTCATGTCTTTATTTGCAATTTGTCCTTTTGATAAAGTGTACTTGCACATTATCCACAATCCATTCATTCACTTATTCTATTATTTATCTAGTATTGATTGAGTGTCTATTTAGTACTAAGTGTGGTCATGGGTAGTGGCAAGGTGTGGGAGGACGCATGGGGAAGGGCTGTGTTCCCCCACTGAATTCGGATAGAGTGGGGAACTTACCACGCGGTGCTGTAGGACTGCTGTCAGGAACATGTGGGACTGGTCATGAATCACATTTACATGCAAAACGTGATTGGTTTAAATCGGTCAACTTCTTTTTATATCTTTATGAGGTCAAAGAGGCTTTCTAAATAGATAGAGGAAGTGGTCCCTTCCATTTGGGGGAGAAGAAGAATTTCCGCTGACCTAGAAAAACAGAATTTGGATAGGGAAGGAAGGTCATAAAGAGGCAAAGGGATGGAGAAAAGCATGTTTTGGGGACAGTCAGTAGACTGGCTAGACTGTTTCAGCTGAAGATGTAAATTTAGGAACAGAAATGTTTGTCTTTCCAGCACAGAATGCTGATACACAATTGTACACTTGTTCTTTTATGAAAACGAAGTCTGTAAAAAGATTTTTATATGCTGTTGACACTTCATCTGTTCACGTGGTCATTGGGCTTATATCTGAAAGTAGTGTGCTTATAATGTAGCAGTGTTGGTTCCCTATTAAGTTTGTTGAGAAGGGGTTCTACCTGTCAGGTATAGTCAGCCTGTTTTGGGCAGCTCTTAAATCAACATTTAAATAAGGAAACTAGGAAACCCAAGGGACAGAAAGTCCTTGCCGCGATGTGTATCTAAGGGTTTTCTTAAAAGAAGTGAAAAAATAAATAAATAAATAAATAAATAAATAAATAAGTGTTGAAATGGTAGGAGGCTTTAAGGAGTGCAAAGTGCTTGCTTTTTTGCATGCTGTTCTTGGACTCAGGCCATTTCACAGCACGTAGTGGTGTTTTATGTTTTCCCTAATTTATTGGTGATTTTATTTCATGACCCTTAATCCAGGAAATGCCACATAAGAAACACACTGAGGAAACTTTCCTATCATAAATTTTAAATATACAAAAAATGGTCATCTTTGGGCACTTTAAGTACCTTGAAAAACTTGTTCCAGAACTGACCACAAAAATCATTAAACTTTAAGAAGGCATAGAAGAGAACTTATTTCCTTCATCTGATCTGATTACATCTATTATAATGACCCTTAATTAGAACATATTATAATGCACTGGTCATTAACATAGTGTGGCTTTGCAAATCCTTAGCTACACCAGGAGCAAATGCTAGTTCCACAGGATCAGCTGGGATGCCCCAGGTTTCTTTCTCAAATGGAATTTTTTGGTTAGCACATTGAATGCAATTTGCTTCTGGTATCTTTGATACCTGGTGCTGCTTTGACCTGCTCTGTTCCTGTCCCTTG
Organism: Panthera uncia; assembly: GCF_023721935.1. Taxonomy (NCBI): domain Eukaryota; kingdom Metazoa; phylum Chordata; class Mammalia; order Carnivora; family Felidae; genus Panthera; species Panthera uncia. Next base: position 71,182,541 of record NW_026057580.1, on the reverse strand, counting down.
GGTAGACCAACTCAGTACCCCAGCAGAAATTTGTTCTCATAGGGAGCTTCCTCTTGATTCTGGCTCCTGGTGTAGTGCCTCTTTGTTTCTCATGTAATTCAGCCCTAGATTCCAAGTTACATGCTTTGGACCCAGTGCAGCTCCTGTTGAGCTGGGGCTCTTGGCTGTCCCTTCACATGGAACTCTCTGCTTCTGCCTCCTTTTCCAGGTGACATAAATGGTCTTCTTCTCCCCCCTGAACTTCAACTCTCATAAACTCTTTCACATAGAGGAAGATTTAATGCCTCTTCCCATCTGATAAATATTTCTTTTTCCCCCTTTCATCTAGAATCTATTATCCTTAGAATTCATGAATGGCATTCCTTTTAAAACAAAACAAAATTTCTTGGGGTACCTTGGTGGCTTAGTCAGTTAAGTGACCGACTCTGTCACTGAGAGACATGCCCTGAGAAGTCAGCTCAGGGCATGATCTCATGGTTTGTTAGACTGAGCTGGGAGTCTACCCACGCTGATAGCATGGAGCCTGCTTGGGATTCTTTCTCCCTCTCTCTCTCCTCCTTCCCCTCTACTTGCGTACAATCTCTCTCCCTCTCTCTCAAAAATAAAAATAAATAAATAAACATTAAAAAATAATCTTGATAAAATCTTCCCAGAATATATCAACAGAGAGGGCCAAAAGCAAGCAACCTCATACAAGGTTAGTATCTTTGTTTCTTTATTATGACAGGTTATGGTTTGGAGTTATAGTCGCCTATCATTAAAATATATTCTGCAACAAAGTTAAATGGCACTTCTACAAAAATTCATCTATGTAGTCTACAAGGATTTTTGAATTATTCGAGAATTATTTAGTTGGTTAAGATGTTCAGTATCAATGATTTTCCATTTAGATTCCAAGTATCTATACTTCTATAAACATCAGTGATTCTTATGTTCAGCCCAGTGCTCCTTTTGAATATGTTAATGAACAAACTAGAGACCTTGTTTAAACGTAGGCTCTGGCAGGGCCTAGGTGGCTCAGTCAGTTAAGCAACTGACTTCAGCTCAGGTCATGATCTCACGGTTCATGAGTTCGAGCTCCACATTGGGCTTTCTGCTGTCACTACAGAGCCCACTTCAGATCCTCTGTACTCCTCTCTCTCTCTGCCCGCCCCCGTCTTGTGTGCATGCTCTCTCAAAAATAAGTAAACATTAAAAATGTAGCTTCTGGGGCACCTAGGCATCCCAGTGAGTTAAGAGTCTGACTTCAGCTCAGGTCATAATCTTGCAGTTCTGTGAGTTTGAGCTTCACGTCAGGCTCTGTGCTGACAGCTCAGAGCCTGGAACCTGATTCAGATTATGTGTCTCCTTCTCTCTCTGCCCTTCCCCTGCTTGCATTCTGTGTCTCTCTCTCAAAAATAAATAAACATTAAATTTTTTTTTTAAATATAGGCTCTTATTCAGCAGGCTTGAGTTAGAGCGTGGTTAGGGCCTGAGAGTCTGCACTTTTCACAAGCTTCCAGGTGTTGCTAATGTTGCTTAAATTTTGGGTAGCAAGGCTATAGACAGTGACTTCATATATATTTTTAGAATCATAAGGAAACAACATCTGTCTATGCTTAATATGTACTACTTGAAGGATGGAGTGTAACAATAAAAACTAATGTTGATAATTTTGGGTAGGTTAATGGTTTATTACATTATATGACTCAGAGCACTAGAAAATTAATATAAATATAGTTCATTGTGCAAAATATTTTCAGTGTTATGACTTTTTAAATGATGCTGTGTCATGATTCTGACATGTTTAGCTACAGTTAGCACTTATGTGTTGAGACCACCTACGTACCGGAGACTAGATAATAGTCTAGATACGCTAGACAAATAAGTTGGACAGCCATGTCTTCAAAAAAATTATTTTGTAATATAGTTTATGGAAACTAAAATTTTTGGGAAATAATGCCTAAAGATCACCTCACTGTCACATCTGTTGCTAGGGTTGAGCCAGCTGTTGTAACTACTCAGGCATATCCACTTACTTAACATTGCATGCGTTCTATCCTGAAGTTGCATGCTTTAAGAAGAAAAGGAAAGGTTCTTAGACAGGGTAGGACCATTGGATGACATAAAATAAGTCATTTTATTTTCAAAAATGGTGATGGTGATGATGATAATAGTGAATAATAAGGATAATAAAGGCTAACAGCTATTGTGTATGTAGAATGTACTAAGTACTTTACAATAATTATTTTCTTTAGCCTTTCCAATGTTCCTATGAAGTAGATACTATAGTTATCCCATTTTATGTATGAGAATCCAAGACTCAAAAAGATAAATTAACTTGCTCACTGTCACATGGTTTAGGGACACGAGGTAGGTGGTAGAGCCAGAAAATGAATCCAAAATGAATCCAAACAGTCTGGCCACTCTAGAGTTCATTCTCTTAACTCTCTCTCTTTTTTTAATGTTTATTTATTTTGAGAGAGAAAGAGAGCATGCAAGTGAGCAGGAATGGAGCACAGAGAAAGGGAGAGAGAATCCTAACCAGGCTGTATGAACAGCACAGAGCCTGACTTGGGGTTCCATTTCAAGGACCATGAGATCATGAGCCAAAATCAAGAGTCAAACGCTCAACACACTGAGCCACCCATTGTCTTAACCCTTAACGTATGCTGCTTTAAGTGATGGATAAACAAATATGGTAGAGATTCCAAGGAAAAAGAGGCCACATGTGACTGAAGGTCTTAAGCCTGAAAAGTTAGTGGGATTTCAGCAGATGCAATGAGGTGGGATGACAGTCTAGCAGGATGTAATAGCCTGGGCAAATGCTCTGAGACTGAAAAAAAACCACGGCTTTGAAGTTTTAATCCTGGGAAACAAGAAAATGATGGTACAGTGTTAACACTAATAGGAAATCAGGGGGGAAATGAGGTTTCTTGAGTTTATTTATCAATAGATTACACCAATCATTAGAACATTGAAAACCATGTTCTTGAATTCCAGGGAAAAACAATCCAGGTTGAAAACACTGAGTTGAGAATTAACCATGTATTTAATAAGAAATTTCTTGAGTGTACACTTTGCCTTGAGAGTGAAAGTAGACGGGAGATGACAAAGTTGCAGCTGCTTGCGTGTCTCCTAAGACAAAACGCTTCCTTTTGAAGTGATTTTCACTGTTGAATATTCTTAGTTTTACCCCCAATAAAATGGAGTTCCACATTGAGGAGATTATATATAACTATTAAAATTGAGCAAAAATCATCTTTGGGGAAAATTAATTTAATCACACCTAATTGGAATCATTTGTTAATAGAAGGACATGTAATTATCAGATAAAATAAACAAACACTTTCTTTTTTTCTGTCTCAAACAGTGACCCTTAAGTACGTGATGTATTGATAAACCTAACCAGAATGGTAACCAAAAAGAATGATGTGTCTTGTTGAACATCACCGATTTAAACCTGAAGTCAGAATGGGGGGTGGTGAAGAGCCTTGGTCCAGATCCAAATCTTGATAACACATGAGGGTATTTGTGTCCTCATTTAATGATAATAATAATAATAATAATAATAACACCTATCTCTTAGAGCTTTAGGGGGGAATAGCTGAATCAATACATATACATTTCTTGGAATAGTATCTGATATATTATAATGGTAGCTAATATTTATTGAACACTTGTTACCTACTGAGAACTGTTTTCAATAAGAAGTTAAGAAATGTTAAATATTATTACTGTCAGTAGCTTTTGCAGAAGTATTTTTTTTATAACAGGAACAGTCCTTGTTAAAATAATTATAAAGTATCTGAAAGAGATGGCTATGTCCATTGAATATGCTTGTTTTGTTTTCTTGTCTCTCTTGAGATGTTAATCTATTCAAATTTGGAATACTGCAACAGAATCAGAGTTGGTATTTAAAGATGAATTTATTCCCGCCTAAAGGTCACAGCAGAGCAGACATTTCCCCCATAGAGGCACTGTGCATGTTCAGAGTTTTGAAGTAATAAAACCTTCTTGGTATTTTAGTGACACAAAAGGACATGAGAACTTGTGAATCATAAATTCAGTTCTGATGTAAAAATTGTGAATTAAAAAAAATTCTGAACAAATTGAGTTCTGCTCAAAATCTATCATATTCCAATGGTTGGAGAAAAATTTAGAGAAGTTTTGACACTCTTTGCACATTTCCTATTATTATTGTCAGTGACTAGCCTGTGCCTCAAACTCCTGAGGCAAGACACAGAGAAAGCTTTAATCATCCAAATACTATGCTATTGGTGACATTTTTGTTATTTATATTCTTGTATTTTGCATAGAAATAAAATTTGTTTCCTGGAATCTGAAGACTTCTTTTTCCCACTCTCTATTTTTATTTCTGTTCCTGCAGTTATTTCAGAGTGCCTTTAATTCCACAGTCAAAGGATTATTATTACTTCATGTAGGGGGAACAGATCAGAGGCCATTTTCCCCCAGAAAAATCCATGGTGCTTAAAGAATTAGAGAGACACTTAAATAAGAAAAAAATTATGTCCATGATACTCAGTCTAATCAAAACTTGAAGCTTTTCCTATAGATGTAACCTAAATAGTCATACTTTAACATATGTACAGAAGCGAATGCACTATATTTGTTATAAACACAAGTTCTTATATTCTATTCCATCAATGTGGGCATAGGAATACAACTTACATTTAGAAAAGTTTATTTACGTTAGCTGAAACTGAAAGAAATAAATTTGATAAAATACTTGAGGGAAAAAGCAGATTGATCTTGTTTATAATTCCTCTCTATAGAGAAGAATTAAATGACCTAGAGTAAATCGGTATGGATGGGTACAGCTTGAAGATGGGAGCTTGCATGCCACACCTAAAAGCATTATAGAAACATTATAAGCCAAGCAAATACCAGTGGTTTGGCTATATTTTTATTCGCTGACTTACAATTTGCTGCCACTTATTTTAGGGGATTTGATTTATGCTAGTTTTAAATACCATCTCTTAGCTTCACTGATACACATCTGTTTGCCAATTTCTACTCCAGAACTAGAATAATAATTTATATCATTAAATTTTATTAGATGTTTAGAAGACAATGATAATTTGACTTAATGCAAGGAGCATATGTTGACTATAAACTATATGACATATATAGTTCTGCTGAGCATCACATATAGGTAAACAATTTATGATAATTCAATGTAATGTGTTATATTAGCTGTAGGAATAAGCTTCAGGTAAGCAGGCAGGAGGAGGAGGGGTTAATCCATCGTTTCTTCTTCTCACTCACCTAAATTGTTTAACCAGGTTACATATATATCATTGTCATCTGTATGCTTTTCATTTTAATGATTCATGAGTGTGAATTATGTTCTTAGCTTTGAGGGTTGTAGGGAGGGGTCAATAAAGAGAAGCAGTAGCAAAAAGGAAATAAAACACCACTCGTTTGTTTATGAGAAATTCTGGCTATACGAAAGACACAATGAGACAAGGGCTGTGATAGAGCCACTTATGCCATGGGGAGAAAGTGAACCTTTATGGAGGAGATGGCTCTGGTTGTGAATTGAATTAGCTCTCTTCATGGAGTGAAGTCAGAAGAAATTCTAGGTAGAGGCAACAGAAGTCAGCAAAGTCTGAAGATGGCCAAAGCAGAATTTAAGCCTTTAGAATTTAAAGCCTACATCCTCCTTCCAACAATCATGGTCAACAGTAAGATTTTGCTGCAAAAAAATCTGGCATTATCCTCAACAGTTCAAACAACACAGTTGTTGAATGTTAAGTTATTAAAGAGACTTAAGTAAATCAGTCCCTGAACAGTGTGTAGTAAAAGAACAGGTTGATGAACACTTTTCTTTTTCAATCATTTTCACTAAATGCTTGCATTGCCTTCAGCCTCGTGCCCCCAGCTCCTGTTTATCTTTTATTTCTGAGGACCTTACCCAGTGCTTCTGATGCCTGTGACCAAGAGATATTTTTTGAATATTTTTGATGATGATGATGATAATTTATTGTAAAGCAGCTTGAGCAAAAATAAATTATTAAATAAAAATGATATTTGAGATTCAGTGTTCATTGATACCCAAGTTGCTGTGGTGGATTATATAGGACTGAGCTATAACACAGCATAGAGAGCATATCAAGTCATCAAGTAACCTTCCCTTCAGCCTGTTGCTTTACTACCTGTAACATATTAATCCCCTTATTCTCACTGTCCTTTCAAATGCCTCTTCTACCTTTTCCATTCCCACTGCTCCACACCTTATCTGTAATATAAGGAGAGGAATGGTGTGCACTCTATAGAGTCTTGAAAACCTTAGGAGTTACAACTTACATAAAGCACTTAGCACCATGAGCTCTTTGGTAGGATTAATGATGGGTGGTATAATGGGCTCCATCCCCTAACCTTGGACTTTATCAGTGGCCTCTTGGCTGATCTTCCTATACTCAGAATCTGCCATCACCTCCTACTTCTTGTTTTTTAAATGTCTGCAATCAGAATGTCTTTCAGAACATCTGTTTTATGTGTGATTTTTTTTCCACAACAGGAACAATAAATACATGACCCTTTGAATTAACAATGGGGAATTTGCACCTTTAAAGTCACTCCATGATGTGTTCAGTTGAATCAAATTGTTATATATCTCTTCTGTTTAACAAAGTTCCTCCTTCTCTAATTTCCACTCATTAGTTCTAGATCTATCCTCTAACCACAAAAATAAATCTGATTTCTTTTCCATGTTTGTTATTAAATGTATTCAGGCTACTCTCTTTAAAAAAAAAAAATCGTATCTGATCAAAATCTTTAGGTGGTTTGCATTTGCCCAAAAAGTAAATTCCAAATATCCTTACCAACCATTGAGAGACCTTTATGACAGCTCAACTGACTGACTTTGACTTGTCTCCTATTTAAACATTTGTAATATAGACCCAAGGTTAGTTAACCCTGTATTCTTGCAATTCTACTATTGCACTTCATTATTTACAGCTTTCACATTGCTTCTGCTCTTTCTTCATCTGGCCAAACTCATCTCTTCCTCTCTATATCCTAAGGGTCTTTGGGCTCCTTAGAGGTTGTTTCTCCATGAAAAGCTTCTTCAGTTACAATTGACCTTTCCCTCTCTAGTATTATGTAGCAAACTTTTTAGGCTGACAAACTATCTAATTCCAGTCTTTTCATGCTCTCTGCTAGCTTTGAGGCTCATGGTTTTCATGGAATGTCTGGGTGGCTCAGTCAGTAAAGTGTCCAACTTCGGCTCAGGTCATGATCTCACAGTTCATGGGTTCGAGCCCTGCGTCACGCTCTGTGCTGACAGTCACACCCTGGAGTCTGCTTCAGATTCTGTGTCTCCCTCTCTCTCTCTGTCCCTCCCCTGGTCGTGCTCTGTCTCTCTGTCCCTTAAAAACAAATAAACATTAAAAAAATTTTTTTTAATTTTTTTTAACATTTATTTATTTTTGAGACAGAGAGAGAGCATGACCAGGGGAGGGACAGAGAGAAAAAGGGAGACACAGAATCTGAAGCAGGCTCCAGGCTCTGAGCTGTCAGCACAGAGCCTGACGTGGGGCTCGAACCCACAGACCGCAAGATCATGACCTGAGCCGAAGTCGGATGCTTAACCAACTGAGCCACCCCCTAAAAATTTTTTTTAAAAAGACTCATGTTTTTCTTCTCGTTCTGTTACAGTTATATGTCTAATTATATACCATCTGATATTTTTATGACTTAATTTTATAATTATTAGACAATAACTTCTATAGCTTATTTTTCGATATTATACTTTAACTTGTCACCGTTAACAATTTCATATTTGTGAGCATGATTTCCCAAATAAGATAATCAGCTCTATAATGATAACACTTCTTTTATTCCCTTTGGGGTTTGACAACATCAGTATATATACATTCTTATATATTACAAACTTAACAAAGGTTCGATTAAAATCATCAGATTCTCAGTAATTGTCTCCTGTAAACCTTGTTTTATACTGTTTGTTGTGAAGAATACATTGATAAGGCATGAACCTTTCCCTCAAGCAACTTGGTGTTGGGAATAGATTATTCTTCCAAAGATGTTATCTTATCGGAAAACCTGATTATTCTCCAATGTATTTAAACAGAGAAGAATTTGTTTGGTTCATTTTTATTACTTGTATGTCTCTATCTGATTATGAAGTAAAATCAAAGGTAGTCCTGAAAGAAAATTTTATTTGCAATTTCTAGAAGGTCAGATGTCAATGTTCTAGTAGATCTTGGCAGCACCTCATAGAATTCTTTTTGTCGGAAATGTTTTCTTCTTGATTCTAACCTTCTGTACAATTTTAAGAACTGACTTATCTTGCAAAAGCCCAGTGTAAGTTCAGAAATCTTATCTTGAATATTTAGGCCGAAATAATATTTATTTCAAGCTAGCAGCTAACAGTAATTTCTGCAAACCATCTGGAAGGATAACTTATCAGATTACATCCTCTCTCCTCCCAGATAACTTGTCCCAGATAACAGACAGTCTGCTGAATGGAAGATTATCCCTGTACTTCCCTGAGGAGCCATTTTGGACACACACTCCTAAATTAGTTGATAAATCTTGACAGTTTTACCAAAGATTAATAATATTTACATGTGTAACTACTGAAACAGAAGAATATTTAGACCTTTTTTTTTCCATTTCTTATTGGTCTTTCGCTGACTTTGCAGCAAGTCAGAAGTATTAAGTCAGAGATTTTTGTAGTCTGTTTTCCCTCAGTCAGTGTTTTTGAGCTTTGTTACTGAAGAGCAAACAGTGTTTGCAATGTAGAATGCCCATGAAAGTGTAGTATTCAGACAGCAATATTGAGTCATAATATCTGTGTATACAGTTTATTTCTCTCAAACTGTGTATACAGTTTATTTCTCATAAAGTAGCGTGATATAAAGGTTTTTCTCAACTGCAATGGCATTCATATTTTGGAAAAACTAGAAAATGCACTTATAAAAGATTTTCTTTTGAGGAAGATTTCCTTCCATTAACACAGGCTCAACTATTTCTGGTACAGAAATTTTAAAAGAATTATACCAGAAATTAAAAAGGGTTCACCGGAAAAAAGGGATTTATTCTTCTGTGTGTTGGACTAAATTATGTTGGCATTTAAGAAAATTAAGTCTCAAGGACTGCATTTTAAAAGCACATTTTAAAAAGTGACTAGAGATGGTTTCAATGACTCTTCAAACTGAACCTGTCTCCTGCTGGATAATCATCTGATCCCTGCTTAACAATTTCCACTAAAGCCTCTGATGGTTTGGATCTGCTTTGCATCTTATGGACTGTAACAACTGTGATAGATTACCATCCTGGCCCATGATTAGATTCATGTCTGTCCTAAAATACTTTCTGTGCCACTGTAGATTACTCAAAAATAGAGGTGCTGGAAAGAATAAATACAGTAAGAACACATTTTATTAATTTCCTCAGAAGGTAAAGTAAAATTGACGTGTGTGTGTGTGTGTGTGTGTGTGTGTGTGTTTCCTATGAAGCCTTCCTTTTAATTCCAATTTTGTTTAGAATAGTGGAGTTTGGTCAGATTTTGTATTCAGATCATAGAAATTCAGTTTACTTGAAATTTCAAGAAATCATTTTTCTTAAAATCAGTGTTTATTTTGTGTGGCAGGGATAAGTTTAGACATAGAGTTTAAATCCTACTTTTATTCTCATTACTTCTATGACTTTTGGATGACTCTAGTTGTAAATATATAAGAGGTTAGGTATAGAATGCTGATACTTAGCTATCTATTGACATCTTCATTCATTATTTATCATTTATTCACATATTCAACAATGCATTTTGGATACATACCATATAACAGGTCTATAATAGGTAGCAGTAAATAGAAATAAAAAATGTGGCCTCTGCATTCAAGGAGCTCTCAACCTAGTGTATAAGACCTACGTCTTTCACAGCAGACTGATTTGCAAAATAAGAAACAAACAGTATGTTCTTAGAGCACAGAGAAGGAAATGAGTACTTTCTCCAGGTTGGGTATACGTGGGAGGAAGGATATTTCAACATAGCAGACATTTGTCCTGGAAGATGTCAGTGGTTCAGAAGAAAGGATAGATTGAAATGCATTTAATCTTATCATATGGCAGCTGTGTACTCTAATGAAAATAACAAAAGCCCTTTACATTTTGTAACTCTTTACAGGTCCAAAGTATTTCATAAATACCTTCTGTCATATAGTGATTTATAAGAAACACATATTTGGTCATTCAGGTGACCGAATACATATTTCTCAGATATATTTGGTTTTCATCCACAGTTCCTGAAAATACTTCAAAGCCATAAAGGTGAAATAGATGTCTTGTTATAAATGAAAGTGACTTAGACCCCACCCAAGAGCAAGGCTGGTTGCCAGGAGATGCCAATCATGTGGTTAGAGGGTTGGAACTTTCATTCCCACCCCAGACCTCTGGAGAGGGAAGAAGGCCTGGAGGTTGAATCATCCAATTGACTTAGTCAGTTATGACTATGTAATCAAGTTTCCATAAAAACTTAAGAATTTTTTGGTTCTTTTTTTGGGAAAGCTTCCATGCTTGGGGAATCAGAACACTCCCACATGCCACCAGGTTAGTTCCCAAGCTTCACAAAGACAAAGCTTTCTTTATTCAGGACCTCACCCTATGTATCTCTTTATCTGGCTATCGATTCATATCCTTGAATAAACTGGTAAACGTAGGTACATGTTTCCCTGAGATCTGTGAGCCACTCTAGCAAATTAATTGAACCTAAGGAGGAGGTCACGGAAACCTCCAATCTCTGGCTGGTCGAGGAGGGGGCAATCTTGTAGGAGAGGACCACTAACCTGTGGAATCTGATGCTATCCCTGGGTGGATGGTGTCAGAGTTGAGTTAAAATCTTGTCACCCCTCTGGTGTCTGAGAATTTCTTAGTGTTGTGTGGAGGGGAACCTCCCTCAATATTGGAATTGGGTCCGGGAACTTACAATACCTCCTTATTTGATTCTCAACAAACGATGAGGTGGACATTATCATCGAATGAATGTAAACTGCTAAATTTTTGTGCAAGAGGAGTGGAGCATCTTTCCCGGAAAGTGGAACTCCAGGATGGAAGGGTGTTGCAGCTATGACCTTCACTGCTGCCACTTTGTGTCGATGTTCTTCCACATGGGAAGTAGGCAGTCTTTGAGTGAGTCCTCCACAAAGGAACTAAGGTCTGTTGTTAATAGCAAATGATTCTCTCTCTTCACCACACTCAACCATATGATGTGCAATATGATTAAAAACAATACGTTTTTAATTTTTAAGTCTCAACTTTATGTTAAATCCTGGAATCAAAAGAGAAAAGTGGGTACAATTCTGCTGAAACTGTGATACTACATCCTGACAATAATATTCTTTCCAATTTCTACTCTGTGCCACATTCTTGTGAGAAAGAAAACTGAGACTAAGATTGATCTCTTCCACCTTTTTGGAGAGTGTGGGTTTACCTAACCTTGCACTAAATAATCAGTGTGGAACAACTGCTGTTTGCTTTCCTTCAAAAATACCTAACTGGGAAGAAGAGAATACTATATTATTTTGCTAATCACATCTTCTACTAAGTAAACAAAAAATACTTTAGTATAGATTTTATTTAAAGTCTTCACCTTTCATAATTATTTCATTCTGAATCATAACTTCCTAATTAGGCAATGCAATTACAGATTGAAAATCCTATAATCATATGTATTTAGGTTAATTATGTTAACCATTAATTACTGTTGAACTACTGAAATGGTCACCTGTGCAAATGAAATACTTGTAGAGAAGCAACTCAGGTTTTAAAAAATTATACCTTCTAATAAAAACAAAGAAAAGTTTAACATTGTACAGATTAAGATCCGATAAGAAACTCATCAAATCAAAGAAAGTGACAGTTAACTTTTTAATAGTTAAACAAATTCAATTAGCATTTCTTTAATGTTTATTTACATATTCTGGTAGAATTATGTGTAGAAGAATTTGTGATTTATAATTTGTCTATCCACAAAACAGCAATAAACGCCTCAGGAAAGAATTAACCAGCTTATATGTCACAGCTAAACAGTGAATGTTTCCTAGTGGAAAACACAATGAAGAAAAACTAACATTCATAAATTATATTTTCTTTCCATAAATATACCTGGAAACATTTGCTCAGTTAAAAATATCTTCGCCATTAGTAAGTTAAAAGATGTTTGCATTTACATAGGAACATATGAATTTCATGTATACTAGTCCTTTTATTAGAGCCAGCAAATAGAATCATGTCCTTCTGTATTCTGAGAGCATAACTTTTATTATTTATATTCTAGGACTGTCACTGAAAGAAATTTAAGCTGTTAGTCAATTGGTAAGGGTGAAATTGGAAGGACTAAATACTAATTAGGACAAAAATAAACTAATTGGGGCCACATTTCTTCCAGCATTCAGATAGGTATCACTAAATCCACTTTACAATTTAACTTATTTCATTTTGGTGGTGGGGTACATTTTATTTCTAATATACCATGGTGAGAAAAAAAAATAAAAATAATTACAGAAAGATTTTTTTTAAAGTAGGCTCCACACTGAGCCTGAGGTTTGAACTCACGACCCTGAGATCAAGACTTGAGCTGAGATCATGAGTCAGATGCTTAACTGACTGAACCACCCAGGCAACCCCAGGGAGATTTTATAACACAGATGAATATGTGCTTGGTAATTATATCTCTCAAAAATTATATAAGTTATATATCTCTCAAAAATTATATAATGGTTATATATAACCATTTCTAGCTTCATGCTACAGAATTTCAGGGAATCGGTTGTGTATTTGTTCATGTACTTAAATAACTACAAATGTGGTTTTGAGAAATTCATCAAGTCATTTGAGACCTTTACTACTCAAAATGTGCTCCATCGGCCACCAGTGTTGGTGCCACGCAGAATTTGTTAGAAACGCAGAATCTCAAACTATGCCTCAAAACTACTGGATCAGAATTTGAATTTTAAAAAGATTCCCCATTGATTCATGTGCATGTTAAAGTTTATAAAAGGCTGTTCAGGACCACGTTTGGCTTTCAGTTAGCAGAAAAGAACACTAAAGTCGTCATCTACCTAGTGATCTTGCTTTTGTGAGCTCCAGAACCACAAATTCAAGCCCAACTAAAGAGCTGATTTTGTTGAGTAGGATAGTTTATAGGATAAGTGAGCCACTTCATTATATATAATCTAGAATATACTTATTCAGGGATAGTAGTGACCAATTGTTCATGAGGTAATGAAAATATACAGATGAAATTGGCATTTATTAAAAAAATACATACATAATTTTAAAATGTCACTTACACTTATTTGCCAAACTTTAGATGTAGGGTTAGGTGATGTCTTTGAGTATGAGCCCTTTGAATGGAATTTGAAGTAATCTTTCCTGTTAAAACTGAGCCTATAGTACATTCATTATCTGATATCCAATTTCAGCCTTTTAAGAATGAAAATAAAACAAACAATCAAAACTAAGGACACTCGCAAAATAATCTAGGTGTGATATCTTAGACTTTGCCAACTTTAAATTATTTTTAGTGTAGCAAGTTGAGTAAATCATACTATTTATTTATAGTCCACGGTTATCATTGTTTTACTTAAGGTCACGTTACTGTTTGCATGATTGGCATGAATATCCATCCCCTAATTTTGTGTTTCTCTCCATTCTAATATGTTTAGTGTAATGGCAGCCATTCTAATATATTTAATTGTTGTATGCATTCTTGTAAAAATGGAAGTTATTTTGTATGCTGTATTATAAATTGCAGTCTATCTCATTTTGTTTCCTCTTTCATTCAGCACTATATTTTTGACATCCGTCCATGTTGGTTTGTATGCTATTTGTCTGCCATTTCTAATGCTACTAGAACTCCTTGGTGTGAGCCCATTGCACTTCGTATGTTCAATACTCCAATAATGGGCACTTGTTACTACAAACCACGTTGATATATTAAGATGTACATAAATATCACATACGTCTCCTTTTGTTGGTGTGAGTTTTTTTTCGAATAGAAGAGAGAAATTGTTGGCCCGTAGGACATGCCATATTTCTCTCCAGAGTACCTTCACCAGTCTATAATTCTAAGAGTGGTATACAAGAGCTCATTATCTCCAATACTTTGCATGTCCTGGTGTTTTAATTTTTGTCAGTCGAATAGATATAAAGGGATATTTCATTTTTCCTTTTTAAAATCTTAAATTTTGGGATATTTTTAGATTTACATAAAATCTTCAAAGATTATACAGATAGTTCTTAGGTACGCTTCATCCACCTTCCCCTAATGTTAGCATAATAATGACACGTTTGTCAAAACTAAGGGGCCAACACTGGCACAAACCTATTAACTTAGCAAGAGACTTTCTTGACATCTCACATTTTCCCACTGTTTCCTGAAACAGGTCGATTTCCTGTTTCAGGATTCTAGAATACGTTTAGTAATGATGATGCCCCCTAGTCCTCTCCTCTGCCTTACTGTTTCTCAGTCTTTCCGTGTTTCTCATGGCCTTGAGAATTTTGAAGAGCACTGGCCATATATTTTGTAGAATGCCCTAACATGTGGGCTTATCTGGTGTGTTCACTTATTAGACTTGAGTTTGAGGTTTGGAAAGCATACCACAGAAATGACGTTCCTTTCTCATTATGTCATATCAGGGCATGCATGGTATCAACATGGCTTATCACTGGTCGTGAAGTCTAGTGGATCCTATTGTTTTAAATTGAATTTCTCCTTTTAAGTTTGGGTGTGTCTTCATAAACGTGATAGCTGTTCATGTTTCCTCTTCTGTAATTTACCTTTTCACATCTTTTGCTTATTTTCTTTGGAGATCCTGTAGTTTTCTGGCTGATTCACAGACATTTTTGTTTTACTACAGAGATTAGTCCTTTGTCACTTTTAGGGATTGCCAGTACCTTTCATCTGTTTGTTTATTCACAGAGTTTTTCATGGGCCAGACATCTTGTATTTTATGTGATCACATTCTTTTATTTTTTCTTTTGGTACGTGATTTTGAAGTTTTAAGAAGTCCATCTTTGTCCTTAAAGCACAGAGCTATTCTCTAACCTTTTAATGTTAAATATATAGTTTTACCTATCACTTTAAGCATCTAATCCCTCTCTAGTCCACATTACTTGTTGTGTTGAGTAGAAATATAGTGGGTTTTTTTTCAGATAATGAATCAGTTTTCCTTTTTTAAACAATATGCCCAATCCAGTTAATTTGTTGTGCCAACCTTATTGTAAATTTAGAGTGTTCCCTGAGTTATCTATTTTGTACCATTGATCTTTTGGTCATCTGGCAATATCACAATAGTTTTGCTTTGTTTTGTTTTTACTGTGATCTATGCCTTTGTAGTATGGCTTAATATGTGGGAGGGCAAGTTTCAATTTGTATTGGAGTTGCTTTGACCTTACAGATTAATTGTAAACATCTCTATTCAGATGATCTTTTTGTCTTTTTTTTTTCAGTTTGAAGTTTTTTTTAAAGTTTATTTATATTTATTTTGAGAAAGGGAGAGAAAAAGAGGGTAAGGAGTGAGAGAGAGGCAGAGAGAGAGAATCGCAGGCAGGCTTTGCACTGTAGCACGATGATGAAAGGCACGAACTCTTGAACTGTGAGATCATGACCTGAGCCAAAACCAAGAGTTGGACGTTTAACTGACCGAGCCACCTAGGTGCTCCTTCAGTTTAAAGTTTTATTCATGGAAGTCTTTCAGACTCTTGGCTAAACAGATTCCTCAGAATTGTATGGCTATTGTAAAAAGTACTATTATTTATTTTTTTTCATTTTTTTAAAATTTTATTTTAGGGAGAGAGAGTGTGTTCATGAGAAGGGGAGAGGGGCAAAGGGAGAGAGAAAGAGAATCTTAAGCAGGCCCCAGCTTAGCATGGAGCCTGACATGGGGCTCAATCCCATGATCCTGGGATCATGACTTGAGCCAAAATCAAGAGTAGGACGTTCAACTGACTAAGCTACCCAGACACCCCATATAAAACATTTTTAAAAATTATTTCTCGGGGCGCCTGGGTGGCTCGGTCGGTTAAGCGTCCGACTTCGGCTCAGGTCATGATCTCGCGGTCCGTGAGTTCGAGCCCCGCGACAGCTCAGAGCCTGGAGCCTGTTTCAGATTCTGTGTCTCCCTCTCTCTCTGCCCCTCCCCTGTTCATATTCTGTCTCTCTCTGTGTCAAAAATAAATAAATGTTAAAAAAAGAAAAAAATTTGAAAAATTATTTCTCTAGTTTGTTATTGCTGGTAGCGAGAAACACTTGGTTTTCCTAAGTTGATTTATTATTCATCAGCTCATTGACTCTCTACATTTTACAGCTGACTTTTCTGTATGTAGTATATTAATTCAGCTAATATTTATTGAGAGTCTGTTTTGTGCCAGGTATTCTTCTAGGCGCTTGGGATAGATCAGATAGCAGAATGCTCCATGGAAACTACATTCTGTCCACCTTATGGCAACAGACAGACAAGCAATAAACAAAATAAGTAAATTAAATACTATAATAGAAGTGGAACATGCCATAGTAGAAAGAAAATCAGGGCAAAGGGGATTGGGCACATGGAGAATTGTTTGCAATCTTACTAGTAAGGCCACGGTAGGCTTGACAAGATGGTATTGAAAGGAAGTGAGTGAATCAGTTTTGTAACTATGTGGGGAAGATGCTTCCAGCAGGAGGATCAGCCAGTGCAACGGCCGTTGGAGCCATGCTGGTAATAAGTTCAAAGGCAAAAGAGAAGGAACAAGACTACCAGTGAGGAAGCTACAAAAAATACTGGCTTTGACAAGTCTGGTACTAGTGGACGTGGGGAGAAAGAACTCGCTTTTAGACATGATTTTGAAAATTTGATAGTTTTTTTAAGCTGCATGTTTCAAGTCTTTCAGAAGCTTTAAACTTATTTACTTTTAGATATAATCTGTTTTCACATTCTCGTTTCATAACCATAAACACAATTTAATTACCTAGATTATGAAAATAAGAAAGTCACAAGACAAAACCAGCTTTAAAACAAACACAAATGATATAAATTCACGTATGACTCAAGACAAATACTTACTAGTGTAATGCAGTTACCAGCATAATGTGGTAGCAGTGTTAGTGTGGTATGGGCAGCAGCCAGATATTTTACCGAAGAAATGGAGAACGCCAGTTAATTTAGCAAGTAAGCAATGTGGGGATTAATTCAGAGTGTTTCCCATTTTCTGCTGGTCCGTATATGCATATATGCACTTGTATATGCATACACATTCCATGTAGTTCCAGGAAGAAAGTATAACAGGGTAGGGGCACCTGGGTAGCCCAATTGGTTGAGTATCTTACTTGATTTCGGCTCAGGTCATGATCTAGCACTTGTGAGATTGAGCCCCTGTGTCAGGATCCGTACTGGGCATGGAGCCTGCTTGCGATTCTCTCTTTCTCTGTCTCTCTCTCTCTCGCTCTCTCTGCCCTTCTCCCAATGGCACTCTCTCCTTCTCTCTCAAAATAAATAAATACACATTAAAAAAAGAAAGTAAACAAAGTAAATATAATTTGAAGTAAGTAGAGGAAGAAAGCCAACAAAAAGGAGAAATAAAATAAAAAATAACATAAAAATAGGCAAGAAGACTATTTACTAGAGGTGAATTATGAATTTTGTTCTAAAGCTGGTTAAACTGTCACTCTTCAAAACTACTTAGACTGGTCCCTTATATAAATAATAAACTACACTTTTGAGTGTTTGACTCTGGCATTGTTTTTCCTTTTTTTTTCTTTTAGACATGCATTTTAACTATATACTACAGGATTTAGTCAAAGGTCAATGCAAAATATGGAAATATCCATCTGTATGTGCTATGAATAATAGCATACTTTATATTACATAGTGCTATATGTAAAAATACCCACACACTTTCCTTCAAAGTATGCATTTTTGTTTTTCCGTGCTGAATTAGTGTTTACTTTCAATGAACAGTGGGTATTCTGCAACTTGTTTTCCTCTTTTCTTTGACTTCCAGGAAGCCTAAGGGTGATTGCTAGGGATTTTCTTAATTTGGCATGATAATTTCCTTCATTCTCACGCCTTCATATTATTTGGTTCTTCTGCTTTTGATTTTTTAAGTAATTTTGTATTTTATTTTATTTGTGATGTAGTCACTTTAAATCCTTTTTGGAAACGTGTGTGTGTGTGTGTGTGTGTGTGTGCGCGCGCGCGCAAGCCTGCATGTCGGCGTGAATTGACTAATTTATAATTCCTTACCTAACAATTAGTAGAAATTTATCTTCAGCAAAATATGTTAGATACTCATTTAAGGTTGCATGATGTAGGGCTGAAACACAGATCTTGGAAAGAGAGCCTAGAAAAGGGATCAGACTTTGTTACCCATGTTCCTCTTAGCGGACCTGTTTCCTTCGTCCTTCTCACTGTGACTGGTTTCCTTTACTTCCTCAGTTCCCACGGTGAGTAGAAGAATCTCACCTCGGTTCCTTAGGCCTATGGCTTATAGGTCAAATCACCTGAAAGAACTGACCTTGGCCTGCCCCCATCTCTCTTTTTCCCTCTTTCTGAAAGATGGCAGATAAGCCCAGCTTTGATCAGGAGCCCACTTGTGGGCACATCTACTGCGTTTAGGGAGATGGAATTGTCTGACTATTGGTCCTTTCACTGTCCCACAAGACAGGGCTTCACACTTTCAGATTTTCTCTAGAGATGAAAGAAAACACCATGGCTTAAGTCTGAATACAAAACCAAAGTGAAATCTAATAACACAAACGTGAAACAACAACAACAAAACCAAACCACTAATGTTTTTGCTTGTAGTATAGCTGCTTGGCTCTGCAAATAGAAAAACTTGCTTATTTAACATGCCCATATAGTCACATGGTTTGAAGACCTTAATGTATATATTATACGTATTTATTGAACATGAATTTGAACTGTATGGTTCGACTTGTATGTGAATTAATTTTGAAAAATACAGTACAGCAAATGTATTTCCTCATCCTTATGGTTTTTGTAATGTTTTATTTTCTCTAGATTATTTTATTGTAAGAATACAGTATATAATATGTGTAACATACAAAATATGTTTTAATCTATTGTTTATGGTATTGGTAAAGCTTCCTGTCAACAGCAGGCCCATGGTAATTAAGATTTGGCAGAGGGAGTCAAAAGCTATATAATTTTTGAATGCACAGGGGTCAGCTCCCCCAATCCAGTCATTATTCAAGGTCAACTGTATACATATGTACACACATAGGGGAATTTATGTTGTTTTTAGGAAATTACATAAAATACAAATTTAATGAATAAAATATTTATTAAGTGCTTACTGTGCTTCAGACTTCTAAGCTTCTAAATTCTGGGGATATGGCAGTGAATAAAACAGACAATGTTGTTTATGACTCTTGAGAAGTAGTTAAGTTTTTATTTATCTATTTATTTAAAAATGTAGAAAGATAGCTTAATATCTCTTTATAGGATGAATTTAAGGTGCCATATGTGTTTGTGCACGCTATACTTTTATACATTATCTACATACAAACACATCCTGTTTGCTTTGATGTCCTTCATGAAAGCAGGTCAAGCAACAGTATTGAAATAATGGGACCTCTTTTTAGTTTCCAAATTTCTGAAGCTTATAGAATGCAAGATTATTCCTCAGTTGCATTGTTACAAAGATATATGCATTGATATACATTAATTAACACAGTGGAAAAGATGTTAGAGCTGGATTTATGTTCGTTAGTGGAAAAGTGATGTTGTCCCAGTCCTTAGGCCTGCTGGGCTCCTGAGACAGCCCAGATGCTCGGTCATCCTTCAAAGGCTACAGTTCCTCTGAGGTCAAGGCTTTGGCCTCCTCAGGCGCCAGAGCCACAACAGAGACAATCCAGATGCAGTCTGCTTTGGGAAGCAAGAGCCTAGAATTCCTCCATAGGAGGAACCAGCAGGGATTTCTTAAAAAGGAGGGGCAAGTAAGTACATAAACTTACAAAGATTCACTCAGGGACAAATCAGGGAGTGACACTATCATCTTTAATTTAGGTGCTGGCCTTCACTGAATAAGAAAGATTTCTGTTTGCTCAGTGATACTTTGATATATTTTTCTAGGAGACAATATGGTACTGCATTAATAAAGTAAGTAATTATATGTATATACACGTATTTGATTTCTCATTTTATGTAAAAAATATTACTACAATAGTGACTATACATTTGATTTTTTTTAATACCACCAAAATTTTTGCAAATTAAATTTATATATTTAATATATACTACAAATGAAGGGAGATTTTCTTGGGGAACTATGGACGTAAGTAGGTGTTCCCCCACAACATTAGACACAATAGCTTCATTTTAATATGATTGATTTATTGAGACACAATCTGAAGTTCCTATTTAAAAGTGATTTTTAGCCTTTTCCATGAAAATTGAAAATTGTGCTGTTTTACAAATGTCATTTTTTTCTTTTGAAAGTTGCTCCCAAGCATTCCAAGCATTCCACATATGAAATAAGGATTAAGGGACTCTCTCTTTCCTCTCTCACAAAGGAACGAAGATAGATATATATATCAGTTTGATTCAGCTGGTGACCAACTGGTGATCAAAATCAGATTCACTAGACTTCTTATTTACTTTCAGTTTTGACGTCTTGTATGGTTTAATTGAATAAAATTCCTGCTTGGGTGGGTTAATCATGCTAGTTTAGGCAGTCACTTTATTTAGGCCCCTTTATTCACACTCCCTTGCTTGTGAGCATGTGAGGTCTTGATACATGGGTAGGCCTTGAATCCCATCCTTCACAATACCCTCTGTCACCGGAAAACTCCCTCTGTCTCCCATCTGTTGTTGTTGAATTATTCCTGATCACTGGTCAACATGAATTTTTGGACATTACAGGAGCACTTTTGAAGAGAAGAAAAACATTACAAAACCACCCTGGATATGCTTGGAAAGTAATCTGTCTTCTGACAGTAAAAGCCTTATATCAGATAGGGCCTGTTATTAGTTGGCAATAGAATAAAATTCAGATCATTTGCTTCCCATGTAGTAGTGAACATGAAACTGAGCAATGGAAAGTTTTCCTAACAGGATGTGGTGTGATACCTTGGATAATTGGCACACTTGCAAAGTTAATGAAGTAAGAACTTCCAGGCAAGGAGAGTTTAGAAGGTAAGAGGGCTTCTGAAAGCAATGCTGAGGCTGTAACTCAACACTACCAGCTCTAATGGGTGAACCAAATACCTAAGTCAATCAGATCTAGTCCCAAGAGAAGCAGTGAAAGGAACAGGTAGGAATGCAAGGGTTTCTTTAAGCCAAAAATGGCATTTGCTGTCAAAGTCAGTTTAATTCAAACAGGGAAACAGTCCATCTGGAATTCTGCTTTATTTTGAAATTATGGGAAGAACCCCTTCTCTTGTTACTCCCCATATAGTAAGTTAGTCCTTAATTATTATTTTTAAAATCTTAGTAAATGCACATTATGAGATTGAAGAGATTCATAGTTTGTTTCAATAGCTCTCTATTTTTTTTCCTTGTGAGTGAAACAATATTATTTCTGGAAGCATGGGAAAAATTGCAATGAACTTTATCAGTGATGGATTTAGAAGGAAATTTCCAACAGCAGAGCTTTTATAATCTCTAGCACAATGGTAAGCTATGAATTGTTTCTCCCAGCCACATATCCCATTTTTGTCCACTTCTGAGTAGACTGGAGCTCCTTCCTCCAGAAAGAAGCCACTGAGCATAGACATTTTATTGGGCTCCTAGTGCAGGCAAAATCTCCAGGCCAGGTTATAATACGGACTACCACACAACTCTTGTAATGTCCGTAGTTTGCTGCTGCATTTCTTCACAATCAATGTCGAATGAGGTGTAGGGATATTTTGATGTGATCTAATTCCATCAAGAAGATGAACTACAACAAAGTTGCTATGTTGCTATGATATAGTGAATAACGAAAGATACAGGTCAAATGAAACTGCTTGTGTAGCATTTCAAATGAAGAAATAAGAAATGAAGATGGATGGTAGATTTGCAAGTACTGCCAGAGTGTCTGCAAGCACAGTGAAATAAATTCAGTCTATTCATAAGTCTTCAGTACATCAGAAGTATCAATTCTCAGGCTTGTTCATTACTTTCTATTTGCCCTTCCCCCTTCTCTCC
>NW_026057580.1:71114431-71159984 GCF_023721935.1 Panthera uncia | reverse complement strand
AAGAAAGAAAGAAAGAAAGAAAGAAAGAAAGAAAGAAAGGCCACATGATCCAATAATGCCACTACTGGCTATTTACTTAATGCAAACAAAAACACTGAATGAAAAGATATAAGCACCCCTATATTTACTGCAGCACTATTTACAATAACTAAGATATGAAAGTAACCTAAGTGTTCACTGATATATAAATGGATAAAGGAGATGTGGTATGTATAGACAGATAGACAGACAGAAATACACACACAATGGAGTATTATTCAGCTACAAAAATGAATGACATCTTGCCATTTGTGACAATATGGATGGACCTAGAGGGTATTATGCTAAGTGAAATAAGTCAGGCAGAGAAAGACAAATATGATATAATTTCACTGATAGGTCAAGTCTGAAAAACAAAAAGCACAAAAACAGAATAAGCAAACAAAAGTAGAATCAGATCTATAAATATAGAGAACTGATGGTTGTTAGAGAAGAAGGGAGTGGGGGATGGGCAAAGTGGTGAAGGGAAGTGAGGCTTCCAGTTATGGAATGAATAAGTCATAGGAATAAAAGGCACAGTATAGGTAAAAATAGTCAATGGTATTGTAATAGCTCTGTATTGGGACCAATGGTAGCTACACTTGTGGTGAGCATAGAATAACTTATAGGGTTTTGAGTCACTATGTTGTACACCTGAAACTGATGTAATATTGTGTGTCACCTATACTCACATAAAAAAAGTAATGACAGTGGTTATCATCATAATCATACAATTAGCATACAATTGGTAATAAAATGATAGTTAAAATGATAATAAAAAAGAGACTCCCTAGCCCTTACTTCTAAGTTTGGGAGCTGGCCAAGGATCTGAGCTAGAGGAGATCAAGGCATAGATGAGATTTCCCAACAAGGGCAAGCCTAAGTGGGAAAAGATAACTAGTCAGAGAAGGCAATCAGGTGTTCTGAATCCAAGAGATAAGGTGGGGAAAGAACGAAAGCCACGGATGGATCTATTTGTCTATGTATCATGTTGATGAAGAAATCTGTTTCTCAATGATAGGACATGCAACAATAAGACATGCAAGAAAATGATAACTTACTAACATTTTCTGAGAAAACACCATGACACTATTCAATCATACATCACCTCTACCTACTCATATGAAGCCCTTCTGACATCTGCTAGTGAACCCCTGCCTTCACTGGGGCCCTGGTCTCCTCTTCCCTTCCTGAGCATCTTGATAGTTATTTCCTGCTAACTATAAGGCAGAGTGTGATGAAGGACTTAGTCGAATATCATTATATATAAAAAAGGAAAGAGATCCTATGATTTTTATGTCTTAAAGAACTTGGATGTGGTGATTACCAGTTTCTTGTGGGAGAGCTCTCACTTTCTCCCTTCACTGTAGAGATTCAAATGGGAATCTTAGTTCCAATTTTGATTCTGTTGTCTCTTGCTTTCCTCAATATCACCTATATTCATGCTCACTACACTAAAAAAGATACTTGAGGAAAATCAACTGTCAAAATGCCTTAGACCTAACTTATCTCCACAGAGTGAAAACAAACAAACAATAAAAAGGATGGGAGGCAGGAGGAAAGGAAGAAAGAAAGAAGGAGTGTGGGAGGGAAGGGGGTAGACAGAACAATTGTGGAAGAGCAGGTCCTTTGTCCTGGCTACTGAGTTGACAACCTTTACGTACATTATCCTCTTTGAACCTTTGTAAGATTTCTACGCTAGATGTGATTATTCTCTTTTATAGACAGGGAAGCAAAGAGCTAGAGGAATTAAGAAGTTTTCTTCAGATTACAGGCACTGAGACCAAAAGGGATTGGAGGAGAAAGATGATTGGGAAGTAAGTAGTTGTACATTTGAACAGACTGTCCAAAATTGATCTTTCCCAACCATTTTCAAAGATTATATGATTATTGAAACACTTATGGATAGATACTAGGCGAAGCGGAATGAACTCAAAGGTCCCCCCAGTAGTCATAAGGCATAGAGTGAAGGTGTGAGGAAGAGGCTGCAGCATAGCCAGGGTGTAAGGGTAAGACAAGTGACTCCGGAAGCCAACACAACCCACCCCAGTACCCCCTTCTCCCTAGTCTACCAGGCCCTTAGCACACATGTCAGCTTTGAGGTATGTGAGAACACAGCCTTTATACATCTAATGAAAGTGTGAGGAACAGTGACTGCAACTAGGCCCAGCCACATAATTTGTGGGGCTCCATGTTCAAAAGTTAATGAGAATTTCAAGACAGTGACAGTAGAGCTTTAACCCAAGTGTAGGCTTCATGAACACAGAGTCTATTCAACTTCACATGCATGCCCATGATCCTGGCCTGGATGCACATGTTTTGATGGCTAGCAGCTGCTCAAGAACTGAGAATGACTGTCCAGGTTCCTCCACATCCAGATAGAAAATCACTTGACAATTTGTGGTTCCATCATTTGTCAACCATTGATTCCTCTTTTCTAGTCTAGGGGTTGACATGAGCATCTGGCCTTTGGGCCTTGACCTGTACTCTTTCATCTGCCCCAGTTTGGTCAATTTACTGTTGGTCGCTTATCTCAAATTCTATTCTCTTTATACGTTTTCCTGGTAAAACGAGGCAGTTTGATCAATTTGTCTCCTATCTCATGCTATTTTCCGTATTATGTATGCTAGTCCCTGATGGTGTTCCCTTTAACAGTTTGTTTAAGATAATTTATGTCTAATTATTTAGTGTATGAGACTTGTATATCCCCCAAATGTCTGTATATTTTCTTGAGGCTCGTTTCCACCAAATATTCACTAGCAAGGGAATGAAGCGACAAGAGGAAAGAGTCATGGGGGGTTGGGTTTCCCCACATCTTCAACAGGCTTTGGGGAGTTGGAAAATGCCATTGTGTGGAAGTCCCTGTGGCAGGGCTCTGACCTGTATAGCACTAACATAATTTCTGAGTGGTGTCATACAGGAGTGAAGCGCAGAAGAGGCTAATTGTTTTCTGACAGATTTATAATTCCGCTTAATCAAATGTCACTGTTCGGACCAGATGGAAAGCTGTGGGCCAGCCCAGCAAGAGAAAAGGGGCCTCGGCTCTTCTTTTCTCATCGTGGAGTAGGGGCAAGCTGTAGAGGGAGGCACAGGGAGAGGGGGAATTGGGTGAGCTGCTGCTGCCATTTCCTCATTTGTAGGGTGATGGGGGATGGTGGTGATACCACGGGCGTGTGTGAATATATGTTTAATATGTTAAGGAAAAATACCGTGCTGCGTATTGCTCCGTATTCTCTTCCAGACACCACACACTGTGGGCATTACAGTAACTGTTCAGCTGTAGAGCTACTTATAATTATACACAGTTGAAACCTTTCTGAGCCGCCCTCTTCCCTGCTGCAGTCTATGGGAGGCAAACATATAATACATTTGGTTCTTCCCATGCATTTTGACAGCTTTTTAAAAGGCACCAGGATAATGTTTGCATGCATTATGTAGCTAAAAGAATGAAAACTCCATTACAAGATCTGAAATTATGAGGCCTCTTAAATGGACATAAATTGGGCCCCTTTGACATTACCCCTTCAAGCACTTATGTTGCAGGCACTGGGCAGAGTATGCAAATGTTAATTGTTGCTTCTTAGTGACTGAGAGGGTGAATCCTCAAACAGATTTAGAATGCAGCCACATCTAAGGCCCAAAGATATTATAATACACTTCCTCTCTTTGTGGGCACAAGTGAGGGTTTTGGGCTATTTGAACTGCCAATGATCATAATGGCTTCATGGTGTCTTATTGATCTGAGGGTTTAATATCCTTATCTAATGGAGTGCAGACCATATGAGATACTCATTACCCCTGCACCTCCTTCCAACAGATAGTAATGTACACTTGGCTGTATGTAATAGGGCTAGAATTCCCTCATGGGCTCCCAGCACATCCTAACTTACAAGTGAAGCTCCCATGATTTAGTAACACCATCAGCAATCTGGGATGGAATTAGCTTTATATATGCAGTTGTACACGTGATTATTTATAATCTGCTTTGTTAAAATTTTAATGATTATGCAGCATCACTTTTCTCTTTCAATCATAGTTTTTTATTTGCTCTTATCTGTTTAATTCTTTAAAACATCTTTTACTGGTAGCTTTACTGCCTTAAATGTTCAAATAGTACAATATTCTAGAAGCTTATAATTTCTTAATGAACATAAAATCCCAAAGCCAAATAGTTTGGATAAAAGTATTGACATAAAGCCGCTAGCCTTTTCAAGATGATGTTGGTCTGAATTTTCTTAATATTTCTGTTCTTTACCAAAAATATACAAGTGAACATTATTCTAAGGGAATGAGTGTGTGTGTGTGTGTGTGAGAGAGAGAGAGAGAGAGAGAGAGAGAGAGAGAAAGGTATCAGTATCAAATACTAAGATCATCTTTATTTTGAAATACATTTTTACAATAAAAATTAGAAAAATAAAGTGATAAAAATAGTCCCTTAGGTATTCAGTTTCTTTTCAAAGTTAAACATACGTATTACTTTCATTGTTTTAAAAGACAAAATCAGGAAGGCTAAGTTAATTTCTATGAAGACCTTTTAAATTCATTCTTCCCTCAATATTTCATTTGTCTAGTTATAAACAAACAAACAAAAAAAACCTAAATCAAGCTTTGTGTGTGCTCATTTGCATGTGTGTGTAAACATATTTGTGACCATGCCTGTGTGCATATGTGTGAATATCTGTGCTTATGCAAGTGCAAAAACTGTTGTGCGTGTTTGTGTGTATGCCTGTGTGATTTTGTGTACATAATTGTATGGTTATGTGCACGTGTAGGCACATGTGTTTGTGTTCATGTGAGCCTCCGCATTTGTGCGTATGCATTTGTATAAATGCATATGTGTGTGTGTATTTATAAATAGAAACAGCTTGTGCAGATCACATATTAAGTCGATTTTCATGTCAACATAAATTCACTGAGCATATGCATATGTTCCTAGTGTTGTGTAAAAAACATAAGATACAAAAATGAGTATGACCCTGTTCTGGACCTTGAAAATGTCAGAACAGAACAAGAGAGATAGTTCTGCATACAAATAGCAATAAAACAACAGAATTCATGTTTTCCTGATTTAATGAACAGAGTGCTAGTTAGCTGATAGGATGGGATTATACCTTCAGAAGAGGGATGGACAATAAAGGAAGATAATGATAAGTGAGATAGCCTTAAAGCGCAAATAGAATTTGCCCTGTGGAGACAAGAGAGGCAAGGTAGTTTAGATGAAGGAGGTTAACAGAGTGAACAGGATAATGGAGTTGTGAAAGCTCATGTGTGTTGGAGGAATGACCACTTAAAGTTTTTTTAATGTTTATTTCTTTTTAAGAGAGAGGGAGGGAGGGAGCATGAGTGGGGGAGGGGCAGAGAGAGAGGGTGACACAGAATCCGAAACAGGCTCCAGTCTCTGAGCTGTCAGCACAGACCCTGCCATAGGACTCAAACCCATGAACCGCGAGATCATGACCTGAGTCGAAGTCAGATCCTTAACTGACTGAGCCACCCAGGTGCCCCAAGAATGACCATTTAAATGACAGGAGCATGGGGTACATGGAAACAAAAGGAAATCAAGATTGCCCGAGTGCCTACTGCCAGGCAGGGAGACACCATGGTGAAAAGGTGGGCTTAGGAATCAAGTTGCCTAGCTGTGTGAATCCTGTCTCTTTCGTTACTAGCTGTGTGGTTTTGTACAAGTGACTTAACCTCTCTAAGCCTCAGTTCCTTTTTCTGATGGTAACTTCAGTGAGGAGTTGTTGAAATAATGCACTTACTATAATGACTGGTATATAGTAAATATTTAATAAGAGTGGTTATTAGTATCTTGTGCTTGGCCTTTAATAGCTAAAGGTTATTGAGCATACTACATGACAGATACTATGCCAAATATACATCATGTAATCTTTGCAGTAGCTCTTTGACATGGTTACTATTACTGTCCCTCTAACAAACAGGTAAGAAGCATCTTAGGGAGGTCACAGAGGGGAGCAGGACCACAACCTGGGTTTGCCTGACTCCAGAAGCTTATCATCATGTCTCCTCAGGAGGAAGACATGGATAAGAAGTAAACTAGAATGAAAGCCTGGGACTCAAATGGTATAACACTCCAACGAGAAGGCAGAGAGTTTGTATTTTCTTCCCTTGACAGCAGAAAATTGTGAAATGATTTTCTTGGAGAAGTGACATTATGATTCATTTATTATTTCATTCATTTAACAGCTACATATTGAACTGAATTAATAAAATATGCATAGCATTGTTTTATTACTTTCAAATACAAAGTTCTCCTGTTTGCTATAGTCTGACATTCTCCCGTTTGCTATAGATCCTGACTTGTGTTTTATTGATCTTTGCAACCCAAGCCTGACACTGTGCTAAAAATATTGAGGAAAAAATGGTGAGCAAAAGCAGATGTGGTATCTGTTCTCATGGAACTGACAGTTTGATTGGGAGGTGGATAGCTAATAAGTACACAATGGTAGAATTGCCCCTGTGACAAATGCTACAAAAGTGAGGTTCATAGTGGTGTGAAAGCAGATAATAGGAGAATTGAACCAAGACAAGGGCATCAGAAACGTTTTCATTGAGGAAATGAGGCTTTAACAGACAGTTGAAAGATGAGTGTGAGTTAAGTGGGAAAAGGTTAGAAAGGAATAGAAGCAGCACATGCAAAGGTCCTGTGGGAGAGGAAGTACCATGAGTATAAGGGCAAAGAGGGAGCTGGGTGCCTAGAGAAACAGATCTAAAGCACCACTGTCCAATAAAAATATAATGAAAACCAGCTATGTAATGTAAATTTTCTGGTAGTCACATTAAAAAATAAAATGGAGCAGATGAAATTAATTTTATTAAAAATATTTTATTTAATTCCATATATCCAAAATATTATCATTACAACATATAGAAACAAAAATTATTAATTTAATATATTACTTTCTTTTTCTAGTACTGTTTGAGGTCCAATGTGCATTTTAAATTTAATAGCGTGTCCCAATTTAGATGCTAAATTTTCATTGGGAATACTTTATCTGTATTTAGATTTCATAAAGTTTATGGTTGAAAAAATAACTGCACATCCCAAGTTGTTCCAAACATATTTAAATGTTTGCAATAACTAGATCAAGTATCTATTTTTAAACTTAAACTGATTGAAATTGAATAAAACTAAAAATTCAGTCACATTAGTTATATTTCAAATGCTTAGTAATCACAAATGAAACTGATGACTACTATGGTGGACAGTGTGGGACAGGGGAGTGAGATCATGCAGATCATATAAACCTTCTAAGTCTCATTAGGAATTTTATCTTTCTTCCGACATCAGTGGAGTACCTCTGGGAACGCTAAGCATTTCTCTCTCATTAAGAGATTTGAGTTTCGAAAAGATCACTTAGCTAACAATGTGGAGAATGGTTTGGGGTTGAGATGGAGGCAACAAGAAGAGGGTTGACCAATAAGAATGTCCTTGGTGTAATTTATACAAGGTATATACCCAAAGAATACAAAAATAGTAATTCATAGGGATACATGGATCCCAATATTTATAGTAGCATTATCTATAATAACCAAATTATGGAAACAGCCCAAGTGTCCATCAACTGATGAATGGATAAAGAAGAAGTGGTGTGTGTGTGTGTGTGTGTGTGTGTGTGCATGTGCAAGTGTGTGTGTGTGTGTGTATGTGTTTCTGTATAATGGAATTCTTGCCATTTGCAATGACATGGATGGGGCTAAAGAGTATGCTAAGTGAAATAAGTCAGTCAGAGAAAGACAAATACCAAATGATTTCACTCATATGTGGAATTTAAGAAACAAAACAATGAGCAAAGGGGAAATAGAGAGAGAGAGAAATCAAGAAATGGACTCTAAACTATAGAGAACAAACTGAGGATTATCAGAAGGGAGGAGAGTGGGGTGATGGATTAAATAAGTGATAGGGATTAAGGAGTGCATTTGTTGTGAGGAGCACCGGGCATTGTGTACAAGTATTGAATTACTATATAGTACACCTGAAACTAGTATATTACACTGTATGTTAACTGGAATTTAGATATAAAAAACTGAATTTACAGGTGTTGATGATGGAGTTGAGACAGAGGGAAACATTAAAAGAAGACCAGGGTTGCTATCTACTGTGGTATTAACCATGGATCAAGAATTTTAATAAGTCTCAGTAGGGATGGCTTTTCATTGTTCCATGGTATCTGGAGTTTCAGCTGGGAAAAATCAAATGGCCAGAAGTGGTTTGAACGGCTGATGGATGGAACCATCTTCAGGTTTCTTCTTTTTCCTCTCTGGAGCTGGGCTGGGGACGACTCAGTAATTTAGGCTCAGCCAGGTCTATCCACAAGAATGACTACACATGTTCACTACATACTTTGGACTTTATCATATGGCAACCTGGGGGTTGTTGAAATTCTTACACAGTAGCTTTCTATAAGCATTTCATCAAATAAGGTGAAGACTTTGAGATCTTTTATATTCTAATCTCAGAGGTCACACTTTCACCCCCACTAAACTGTATTAGTTGGAACAGTCACAAGCATACACAGATTCAGAGAGAGGGGACAGAAGCCACACCTCTCAATGGTAAGAATTTGCAACCTGTTACAAAACTACGTAAGTGCAATTTGGGACATTGTCGTGTTAAGGTACCTTGGAATCAGGTAAGAGAGATAGTTGGATATTCTTGTCTGGAGTTCAGAGGACAAGTCTACGGTGGAAATATAAATCATCTGATGTGGTAACTGAAGTACAGATGCAAACCCCCTAAAAAGAGAATCTAGGTTGAGTAGAGTGACTTGAGGAATTTCAGCCAGTTACTGTTCTGCAAGAGGTGCAAAGATAAGAGGACCCAGAGCAGTAGGAGGAAGACAGGAGCGTGTCCTGCCCGGGGAAGCCAGGAGAAGCATGTGTTTCAAAAAAAGAATGAGTAGTAACAGTTTTATATCTTCTGAAATGTCAAGAAAGATAAAGGCAGATTAATGTCTATTGTGTTTATTGACCGAGCAGCTATTGCTTACCTTTTAAGAATGATTTTAGTGTTTTAGGGGAAAAAAATCTGGATGCAATACAAAAGATGAGTTGTTATAGAGAGAGCCTGGAAGCTGGAAGAGATTGGGGGGTACTGGTTGATTCTTGCTGAAGAGTGGTAGCTGCATTTCATCAAAATGACAGTGATTAATTGGATCATAGAAAGGTATAAATAGATGGATAAAATGCATATTTCCCCTTGTCTTGTATCTTAAATTAAATACATTTTTATCCATAATACTTAGAGTAAATAAAATTCTATACTGAGTTTCTTTCATGCAATATTATAGACTTGAGACCTATAAATATTGTTACAAATCTGACTAAATTTTGTCATCAGATTTGGAAAAAATATCTAGATACTATGGGTTTGATTCTGGATGTCACCAGCATAAAACTGCTAAAACAGACGAGAATTTTTAGATATGAGTGAAATATGCTTTACATATCTAGATTCTGTTGATCTAAAAATTTTGTATGCAGTAAAAGTTTCCCACAGTTTTAAAAGAAGACTCAAATCTTAGTTACTTAAAATATACATGCACAACATGTACACACACAAATCTAATATTGTGAGATAAGAATATTTTATCTCAACATAAAGGTAAATATGCTTTTAATGTACATTTGATTTGACATTTTATATGCATATAATTATTTATCCAATAAATTTTAAGTATCTGCCATTAGTTCTTAGAAACCTAAATTGATATAGTCTTCTATTGGAATAACAAGAATTTAAAGAAGATTCTAGAAATATAACTGCTTCTAGACTCTTATAAAAACTTGTTATGCCAATATGAAATGATGTTTAATGAACCGAAACTAAAGTGTTTTCTGTTTTATTATTGAGATAAATCCTTCAAATCTCTGTTGCCTTTGTGACTGCTGAGCTAGGTGGCACTGTATCTGATCCAATTACATAATTTGTTTTCATGACCTATTCTTTGAACTGTTGCGGAATCAATAACAGTCCCAAAGAATGATCATGGTGGTCACAATGACTAGGTCATGTATCTTATGCTGCATTCACTTTAAATTCACATTCCTGCCAAAACCTGGAAGGGAAGTCATAGAAGTAGAAAATGACAGTTTAATTCTTTGGATAGACTGGCTTCTGTCACCACAAAAAGCATAGCTCAGTGAAAAAAAAAATTAATTATATACTGAACAAAGAGTCTTCAAATATGTTGGTTTGTGCCATAAAGATCAATCAACCATTTGATTGATTTTCAGCCTGTTTTCCTTGATACGCAATTTCGGTTTTCCTTTATTTTTCAATCCCTGTGAAAAGAGAACATTTTTGTCTGGGGAGACATCCATAATGAAGAGCCAGAAAAACACAGATTAACGAAGCTACATTGGACACCACTTCTATCTCTATTCTCTCTTTCCATTTCCTAAATCACTTTTCTTCTGCTGTTTTCTTTTACAATTTGGCTTCTTACTTTCACCCATTTTTTTTCTAGTAGCCTGTTTCTTTTCTCTCTTCACTCTGTCTCCATATCCATTAAATTTGACAGTTCATTAAATCTCCCCATTGATAATAAATTTGCCTGTAGCTGATGACTTTTCTCTTGGAGGTGTTGACTCCTGAATAGTACAAGATCATTGCCTTTTAGCATTACTGGTCAAAGCAAGGGGAGAACAGGTGAAATATGGTATTGATTTGCTTTAAAACAATTATTTGGCATTCTTCATTGTTAGCTTGATATTTGGGGATTTAATGAGCCCTGTGTGCAGTTTTTCTAAAATTTGAGTAATATATTGACTTGTTCAAAAACAAAAACAAAAACATTCTTCCAGACCTGTAATGTTGTCTTTAGTCATTATTACATTATATTTAGTTATTTTTTATTATAATGTAATCTACATATATGCCATGTAGAATTTGACATAAACTTACAACCAAAAACTAAAGTACAAATTAAATACAAAATAAGAAATAGACACAATAAACTTCAGATTTTAATGTAAACATCTGGTTCTTTGGATCCATATTTGTCCTTATTACTATCCACTGACTTTAGTCAAATTCAGAATATGTCTGGTAGCAATACAGTAGTACACAAAAGGTAGTAACAAATTCAAGTTTAGGATAATTGGGCATTCCTCAGCAAACAATATTTTAATGTTGTTTTAATGAAGGTGCTGCCTGTTAAGTCTATAATACAGTCTTCTCATTTGAAGAAAAATTAGCATATGTGTTATTGAACTTTATATTGATTAGGTATTATAATCCAATTATTTCTGGAGTCAGGAAGTAGAAAATATTGTCTGAAGTTGGTTTCAGTTCTTCAGGTGATAAGAAAAAATTATACTTTTGACAAAGCACATCATTGGACTGTTGAAGGAAATCACCAACTATTAGAAATAGATCCTCTATTGTTTTGAACTAGGAATATTCAAACCTCATGAAGCTATTATTTGACATTTGGCCTCCACTTGACTTGAACATTTTATTTTAGGATTAAGTCACTGTTCTGTTTAGACTAAAAAGATAAAGGTAGTATAGTGAACTACGACACAGTATCATTTTGCCGTGTGTAACCAAAGTTTTCGTTTATTAAAAAAATTAATTCAATTCTTTTACCATGGAAATATCCATAACATGTGAATTACTCATGTAGAAGAGACATTTTATATTTATTTCTAGTAAAGTGATTCAGTGTGAGCACAATAACTTAGATCAAATCTGCTATTGGCTCCCAGACACGTTCACCAAAAATTATGTATCCCCATGATTACGTGTCACAAACATGATTGTAAAATAAACACAGAAATGTGTACACCAAAATCTTGTGGGAAAATTTTATGATAAAATGGTGATCCATGTAAATTGGAACAAAAATTTTTTTAATAAATTTTTAATTTATAATTGTCTTAGGTTTATAGAAACATTGAGAAGACAGGACAGACTGTTCCCAATATACCTCACACTCAGTTCCCCTACTGCTATTTCATATATTGGTATGGTACATTTGTCTAATTAATGAACCAATTCTGATGTTATTATTAACCAAAGCCCTCAGTTTATTCAGATTTTCTTAGTTTTTCCTAATTTTTGCTGCTGTTGTTGTTGTTGTTACAGCATGTTGTATCCAGGATACTACATTACTTTTTGTTGTCATGTCTCCTTAGGCTTCTTGTGGCTGTGCCAGTTTAAAACACTTTTCTTGTTTTTGATGACCTTGACATTTTTGAAGGTATTAGTCATGTATAGGATGTCACTATACTGAAATTCGTCTGATAATTTTCTCATGAACAGACTGGGGTTAAGAGTTTTTGTGAGGAAGGCCACAAAGGTAATGTGCCATTCCTATCACATCATATCAAGTGTCCATACTATAAAGAGGACTTCTCACTGTTGATGTTAACCTTGATCATCTCGTGAATGTAGTATTTGTTAGACATCTCTACTTTAAAATTACTTTTATCTTCATTTTTATATGATACTTTTTGGAAGGTAGCCACTATGTGCAACTCATACTTAAGGAGTGGAGAAGTATGTTCTACCTCCTTGCACATAAGTTATTTAGAATTCTTCTGTACAAGAGATTTGTTTCTTCTCCTAATGTATTTATTTAATCATGTATTTACCTTAGTATGGACTCATGAATATTTATTTTATGCTTTGGGTTATAATCTAATGGTATGTTATTTAGTTTGTTGCTCAAATTATTTCAGCTTTGGCCCTATGAGCTTTTAGCTGTTACTTGTTTGACATGTTACCTTTGACATGTTACCACCATTTTGGTTTTCTTGTTTGTTTTAGCATTTCCTTACTCCTGGCACTGTAAGATGCTCTAGGCTAGTTTTGTGTATTTCTTTCCCCAGTCCTAGAAACAGCCATTTCTCCAAGGAATCTGGAGTTCCTTCCATTAGATAATGGTATTAAAAATCACTATCTGTGGGGCGCCTAGGTGACTCAGTCAGTTAAGCGTCTGATTTCGGCTCAGGTCGTGATCTCGCGGTTCATGAGTTTGAGTCCCGCGTCAGCCTCTCGCGGTTCTGTGCTGACAGCTCAGAGCCTGGAGCCTGCTTCAGATTCTGTGTCTCCCCCTCTCTCTGCCCCTCCCCTGCTCACGTTCTATCTCTCTCTGTCTCAAAAATAAATAAAACATTAAAAAAATGTTTTTTTAAATAAATGAAAAAATAACCCACTATCTGGGCCCAGTTTTACTAAGCGAATGTCTTTGCTACGTGGGTGTCATTGCCTCTGGGCCCTCTAAGATGATAGAACAAGAAAATATATGTATGTATGCTATTCTGTGCACATACATATTTAAAGGCATGGAATGGATTCCTTCCTAGAGCCTGCAGAAGGAATGCAGCTCTGATAACACCTTGATTTTCACCCCAAGAAGATCCATTTTGGACTTCTAACCTCCAGAAGTTTAAAAGAAAAATTCGTGTTGGTTTAAGTCATTATGTTTGTGACAATTTATTATAGCAATAATAGAAAATTAAGGGTAATGTTGAACGTCTTTTCATATGCTTATTCACCTTTGTATCTTCTTCGGTGAGAGGTATGTTCAGATCATTTGCACATTTATTAAATTGTGTTGTTTGTTCTCTTGTTGTTGAGTTTTAAGAGTTCTTTGTATTTTTTACAAATGCCGTTATAAAGTTCTTTTTACAAACCCTTTTTATCCTTTTATACTAATCCTTTATCAGATATGTATTTTGCAAATATTTTCCCCCAGTCTGTGGTTTGTCTATTTATCCCACAAATACTATCTTTTGTAGAGCAGACAGTTTTCATTTTATTAAAGTCTAATTTTTCTTTCATGGATTATGCTTTTGGTATTTTATCTAAAACTTATAAACAGATTTAAGATCATGTAGATTTTCTTCTAGAAATTTTATAGTTTTGCATTTTATGTTTAGATCTGTGATCCATTTTGAGTAAATTTTTGTGAAATGTTTCTGCCTAGGTTCATTTTCTTGCATATTGATGGACTCCCTCCTTGACCAAATTTAGTCAGACACCTCTGAGCTTCCTTCTTGACTAGGCCTTGACTTTTCTTACATCATAGTTTTTAATACCATCCTCCAATAAAGACAATTTTATTTTTTTTTATTTATAATTTGCATAGTTTTTATTTCTTTTTATTTTCTTACTGCACTAACTAGAACTTCTAATATAATTTGAATAGGAGTAGTTTCATGTTTTTGATCCTAGGGCGAAAAATGTCTAGTCTATCAGCATTAAGTATGTTGTTACTTATATGATTTTTATGTAGCTGTTCTTTATCAAATTGGATAAAGTTTCCTCTATTCTTAATTTGTTGAAAGTTCTTATTATGAATTGATATTAGCTTTTGCCATTTTCTTTCTGTACATCAATTTATATGAGCACATAATTTTTCTTCTTTAGCTGGTTGATATGGAGATTATATTGAATGAATTTGGAATGCTGAACCAGCCTTGCATACCTGGAATAAATACTACTTGGTCATGGTGTATAATTCTTCTTATACATTGTTGGGTTTAATTTGTAACATTTTCTGGAGGATATTTCTCTTTATGTTCATGAGAGATATCCATCGATAGCTTCCCTTTCTTGTAATGACTTTATCAGGCTTTGGTATTAGAATACTGGTCACATAAAATGCATTGTAAGTTAAAAAGTGGTCTCTCTACTTCTGTTTTTTGGAAGGGATTGTCGAGAATTGAAATTCTCCACAGTGCAGGGGTAGAGGACTGCTCTGATGTAGTCCTTCCCTGTGAGGATAAGTATCTTCCTCATGTTTCATGATACTTATAGCTGAAAATAATCCCTCAATATGTTTTCAGTTGCGTTTGATTGTATGCAATTAACCTATAAGATTATTCATTATTAATTCCATTTTTTCATATAGATACAGCCTGTATTATCTATTTCTCCTTGTGCGAGCTTTGGTAGTTTGTTCTCACAAGGAATTGACCCGTTTCATCTAAGTTATCAGATTTGTGGGCAAAGAATATAGTATTCTTTTCTTATCCTTTTCACATCCATGGGTGATAATACCACTCTTATTTCTAATATTTGTAATTTGTTTCTTCTCTCATTTTGATTAACCAGAGTTTTCTTTAGGGAGTTCTTCTATTATAAATTCAATTTCCTTAAGAGCCGTAGAGCTATTCATGCTGTTTCTCTGTGTGCATTGTAGAAGTTGTTTGAAATTTTTCTGTTTTTGTTATTGCTTTTGCTTTGAGGAATTGCTTCTGTTTGTCTAAATATCAAATTTATGTACATAGAGCTGTTTGCAGGATTTTCTTATTATTCTTTTGATGTCTACACAGTCTGATTGACTATCTTTCTGTTTTATTCTATATGCTAATAATCTGTGCCTCCTCCCTTTTCTTTGTTAGTCTTGCTAGTCTTGCTTGCTTTATCATTTTTTTGATCATTTTTTTTAAAAAGTGTCCATTTTTGTTTGTATATACTATTTTCCAGTTTTCAATCTTACTAGTTTCTGGTCTATTTTTTTTTTCTTTCTGCTTGCTTTCGACTGAAATTACTCTTCTTTCTTTAATTGCCTATGGTAGAATACAAATTATGGATTTTCTATCTTTCTTGTTTTTTAAAGTATGAATTTAGTGCTATAAATTCCCCTCTAAATGCTGCTTTCACTGCACCCACAAATTTTTATAAACTGTATTTTGATTTTTATTAAATTTAAAATATTTTTAAAGTTAAAAAAGGGATTTTTAAAAATAATAAAATTTCAATAAAGAAACAAAATTCTTATAGAGATAACTTTTGGATTGTGAGAATCCCCAAGAGTTTGCACTCTCATATTTGAGATACTCTAGAGTAATCAGTAATGACATTTTCTTATGATGCATCCTACAATCTGTTTGACTAACAAATTGGAAGCTGGACAGCTATGTTTAAGAAGAACAAAGCATCATGATTTCTGTAAGGAGATCAGAGAATTAAGACTGTGTGATGATAGTGGCAGAAAAATTTATTCTGCC
This sequence comes from Panthera uncia, assembly GCF_023721935.1. Lineage (NCBI taxonomy): Eukaryota > Metazoa > Chordata > Mammalia > Carnivora > Felidae > Panthera > Panthera uncia. The sequence continues at coordinate 71,143,979 of NW_026057580.1, read as the reverse complement.
AAAAGAAATCTTTGGTCAGAAGTTACTGAGATGAAATCAGTCATTTTGTGCCAAAGAACTTCAAGAGGAGTATACTCCATTAGATATCATGATAGACAGACTTGGGGCTCTTTCTGAGGTCCCATAATTACTAACTGGTGATTTGGGTACCCTCTAGTACAGCAAGAAAAGGGAGGAACTGAAATGCTTCTTCTCTCTGATAATGAACAATAAAGAATTGATTGTCTCCCATATTGCTGTAGCCATCTTTGAAGTTCTACTCTGATAACCTGCAAGGTTTTCTTTTGAGGCTGATCTGTGTGCACCCTTTACTTGACTTTTTTTCTCTATATGTGTTTTATATTTTAGGGGTCATTATTCTGTACTTTTATTCAGTTTAAAAATACTTATTATATATGTGCTGGTAAGCCTCTAAAACTAATTTTTAACAAAGTAAGTAGAGATGAAGGAAAAATTAGATGAAATATAAAAATTTATTTTAAATTCCTTGCCAATCTTAGTTTCCTATGTGTAAAATGGGGAAAAGTAACACCCATCTCCCTACTTTGTTGTGAGGCTTAATTGTGTTAACATTTAAAACTTAGCATAGTTTCTGGCACACAGTAACTGTTAAGGGATCCTTACCTTCTCTATCTTCTCTTTGCAGCTAAGTACAGTTTATGCCCAAGAATAACTTGCTTTGCTTAATTCAGATTTTTTAAGTTTTCCAATCATCCCCATAATTTTCCCTATCCATCTGCTATATTCCCTCCATTCTCTAATAAGAATTACAGACAGTGTTATATCATGGATGAACACGTGTTTATCTAGCACTTGCTATATGTCTAGCTCTGTGCAAGAGGCTCTGAGAAATACATGAATGAAGTAAATGACTCTCTCCTTCCATAAACTACCATTTGTTATATGGACAAGACTATCACTAATAAAATAATTGGCGAGCAATATAAATCAATATGTTATTAAGCCTTGAGTGGTTAAATGATAACTGTAAATACCATCAAAACTTCATGTGAAATTGCCCACATGTCCTTTCTACTCTCAGAGTTTAAAATTAAAGTCTACTCAGTAGATTAGTCAAGAGCATCTCATCAGTTGCTTTTATTGGAAGGGACAGAAAGTGAGTTAAGACTAAAATACCCCCATGATTGATAACTTAACCAGATAACTCAGGTCCTTGATCCTGCAAATTATTTGTATGCACAGACATATCAGTTCCTCTGATTTTGTCTCCTTGGATGGTTTCTGGAATGTGATCTCTATTGGAGCAGAAAAGAATCATATTTGACTAAATTCCAGAAGGAGACGTCCCTGCCTTGTTTTGTGTATGTGTGTGTGCATGAGCGTATGCATGTAGTGTGTGTACATACACATATGTATGTGCATACACACATACACATACACATGAACAAAAGGGAAGTAAGCTAACTCCATTTTGTGCTCAACTTAAATGCTTGACTGTCTCCATTGAAATGGATAAGGGTAACATTCACCAAAATCCCTCAAATCTCCCTTTCTTTCTTTTTTTCTTTTTCTTTTTCTTTTTCCCTTCCTTCCTTTCTCCTTCTTCTTCTTCTTCTTCTTCTTCTTCTTTATTTTTTTACATCATGATGTTGATGAGCTAACATCTAGTGTTTGCATGCACCTGAAAGTAGCCTGAGGAAAGTGGGCTGGGGTTAGGAACTCAGAATGGGGCTGATAGCATATTGGTGGTAAGTATGCAATGACTTGCATGGCATCTTCTATGGTGGCTTTCCTCCAGGGTGGATTATCACAACAGCCTCCTATTACTTGCTTTAATTGTCCTCCAACTGAGGCTATTGGTCTGTGTATCACTTGCAGCATTATTTATTTAACGTATCTTTTTGTTTATGTCATAAAATACTTAATACATTTACTAGCAGCAGTAATATTCCTACCGGGCATTTTGTGTTACTTCTGCCAATGTAAAACCAGTATCTCATGGCCTTCAAAGGAGAATTTCATTTTAAGATTTTTTCCCAAATAACCAAAACATCAAAATACACCTAAAATTAGCTCATGTTCTACTAACAGCACACATGTCATAGTTTGGGAAGTATGGACATACAGAATAAAGTCCGCACTAGCAAAACACACAAAGCCTCAGTGATCTGGCCTTGATTTCTCTCCAGCTTCATTTCTTTTTGAGCCATGCTTCACGTCCCTTTATTTAGCTTGCTTAAATAATTCGTATTTTCCCAGTTAATCCTGTTTTAGATATCTGGCTCACAACAATTCTTAGGTACCTTTGACTCCTTTGTTTACTTAGAAAATATATGTTTGCCTTTTAGACTTAGAGCATCATCTCTTCCCTGGAGCTTTTATTGCCACCCTAAGGTGAATTTACTTATTTTTCTGTGTCTCCCCCTATAATATTTAAATGAGTTCCTTGCTTGGGGTCTCTCCTTCTCTGCTAGATTACAAATGCCTTCCGATATCTTGTAGGCACTCAGTGTGTATAGAATGAGAAAATGAAGGCCGAGTGGGTGATTGACTGCATGGTGTAATCTCTGTGATACCTCCCAAATTAGTGTTTCTGCAACTAAGCCTAAAATTCTGCATTTGGAAATACAATTCTTTACTTTAAGAATTTGTGTTTGCTGTTAACGTTCAATTATCCCTAGGATCAGAATCACTCAATCACGTCAAAACGTTTGCAGATCCACGTTTGCTCTGCACACCTTCTCCTGAGAGTAAATTTTGAGAGAAGGGAATTGAGAGAAAAGTAGGAATGAAGAAGACACCGAAAAGACATGAAAAATGTGGAAAGAGATTATCCATTCTGACAGTTTACCTATTGACCATCATATTGGTAATTTCACTCAGAACAGACTAGGGCAACACAGAGAAGCTTAGGTCATGGAGAAAGTGTCAGCCCCCGCCCCCACCAACTTCTGCCTGAACCACACGCTCAATCCTGGCTTCAGGGTACAAATGGCTGTGGGATGGAGGAAGTTCCATGCAAGGAACACACTGTCTGGGGCAGTAGGAAGTAGAGTAATACGTACCTTGAGGAGAGTCAGTTCCTGATATTTTGAGAAATAGCAGAAACTGCCTTCACTGAAATGGACCAGAAAGGCAAAGGTGTGGTGTCATGAGAAGGCCAAGATGTTCACTGTTTTTTTAGATTATGCTTAGTTATACTGTCCTATGTAGGAAGAAGGGAATAGGAAGAAAGGAAAATATTGTATTGGAAAATCTAAACATAATTTCATGGTATCATGGGATTGAATACCTTGGAATTGAAATACTACTACAGCAAATAGCCTGTGCACCTCTTCAATATGATTTCCTTAGACCTCAGGCAGAAGGAAATAATTCTGGCCTTTAACTGAGAATTGGAAGGTATAATGCTTCCAATTTAGAACAAACTCGTATGTCTGTTTGCCACATGTTTTTGTTTTTGTTTTTAAATAGCCATTTAATTTTGGTGGAATAGCTTTGTGGGGCTATTTGAGACCATTAATTTTCACAAATAAAATAAGATCCTGATAGGTCATAGAACATGTTTAAAGCATATAACATCTGAATTGTTTCTATAGTGAAAAGACATAGAGCCATGAATGAGCTGAGGCAAAACTTTTCCTAAATCTAAGGATATTATGGCTATTTTATCTCTTTAGGTAAATTTACTCCTTTTCTACAAAACATACAGTGTTTCCTTCTGTAGTCCTAAGGGGGATATAAGGTATCTGATGGTCAAGTCTGTAAGGGAGGATGTGCTATTAATTAATTAGAAGACCATGTGAGGCTGTGATAGATATTTTTAGCTTTTATATGCATTATGTTTCTCCCCTTTTTCTCTTTCAAGAATTCTGTGTAGAGTGAAAAGAATTGTAGAATTTATAGCTTTATATATACATATGTATTTCAATGACCTGAAACTATAAATGCACTAGATTATAGAAACAAATATCTAAATTAATGAAAGACACTGGAAATAGCAGTTTGGTTACCATCACTGCAAGGGGGCCAGCTGTCATAATTTTGGCTCAGTTGGGTCTTTAACTTGGGGGGTCCTATTCATTATCTTTGGAATGCCACATAATAAGTGATTCTCTGAGGATACCATCTAATAAAAATACCAACCAGACATGTTCTGTTATTTTTGCCTCTTCCTTCCTTACCAGTTCAAATCTCTAATTACTAACAGCAACTAAATTCAAGAATGTTTTTACCCTTTCAGCAGCTGGGAGCTTCTAATCTTTCCTGTTTGCAATCACAACCTAAACAATGGAAGAAGAGCTTATATTTTTAAGTAAGGTTATATTTTACAGTTGTTCAGAAAATTTAATGCTTGCCTCAATTGAAAGTTTCAGAAGAGCATATTGTGCTCTGACATGTCTAGGAATTATCCTAGAGTGATACTTTGCTTGGACGATATTTTATAGTATCCAGCTTCTTTTCGCTGGCAAATCCCTTGTCATTATTATTATTTCACACCAAGAGCCCATATCCTGCTACAAAGCACAGTAAGTAGTAGCGTATGTAAAAACAATTTATGTTGTGGAATTTATATCCTAAAATTCCTTCCCTTTGAGATATGTGAAATCTGAGCTCTGGAGCTTGATACTGTGACAGGTATCTGTGTGTGTGTGTGTGTGTGTGTGTGTGTGTGTGTGTGTGTTGGCAGCGGGGTGGCAGAAAGGCAGTGGAATAATTTGGAATGAAAAATACTCATGACAGGCTGATGGAAGTGAAGCTTTACATTCTTGGGCATTTCGAGGTACCTTCCCTCTGCATTCAAACTTCTAGAGATTACCAAAAGTTTTTAGAGGAGAGATGATTTTTTATTTTCAGTTTCCAAGACAGTCTGAATGAGGCAGAAGCCCAATGGAACATTAGCAGATAGAATGTGAAGAAGGCATCTAAGCAGAAGCTGTATATCACATCTTGTGTTTTATTAAATGCTACATGGCATGAACATAATACTTGTTTCATTAAATGCTAAGCATGTTTCCCATGCAGAGAAATGTGCAGTCAAGCAGATATTTTAAATAGCTGTAGCATAAAAATATAAAAAGATTCAGTGTATCTATCTAGTCCAGAAACGTGGAGCTGTGGCTTACAGTGTGTGCTTCGAGATGAACAAGGAGACGGTTCCCCGAGCTACACCACAAAATAAAATGCTTCCAAGGTTTTCATTTCAGAAAGCATGGTAAGCAAACACCTACTATCCCATCCCCTTTTGCTAAATGATTACTTCATATTCCAAGCACCTGGAAAATTCCCAGGAGTTTAGTTGGAAGGGCTGTTTGCCCTTGTTTCCAGCAATCCCTTGGAGCAAACTCTCTGGGCTTGAGAAACACCAATCCTGGAAGAAGCCAACTCTGCACCTCCACATCTGTGCCCACAGTCAAGCACAGATAGAAAAGAAACAACAATAAAACCGGGGGATATTTGTGCCATTTGAAATCCATGGTCACCCATCTTAATGGGGGCTTTTAACACTTCATAGAAATTCTAATGAGATTTTTTGTTAGCTTGCTTCCCCACTCCCTGGAATGGCAATTTAAAACATTTTCCACTCAACTCACATCTGCAATTTGCTTTCTTCTTGTTCTTAGCAGATGTCTTACTTCACAGACAATTTAAATAGCAACCATGAAAGCAAACCACCTCAACTTCCTGCCATTTTATCCACTAATCTACCTCAATTGCCCCCTTTGCTCTTCTCCTCCCCTCTAGTCACAAAGTAGGAAGCCTCCCTTCTCCACGTTACCTCTCCTGGATTTACTCACCACAGCCATAGTCCTCAGAAGGGAAAGCTGGGCCCTAGCCAGCAAACCTCTCCAACAGATTTCAGCAGAAGCCTCCTCCATGGCACCCAGTCTTTTCTTGCCCTTCTAATGCATCCAAACTGCAACCACCATGAACATGTAAAGCATAACTGGGGCTGTGTCACTGGCCCTTGTTAAACCTTCTCTTGAGGGCTGAATTGTGTCCCTCTAGCAAAATTCACGTGTTGAAGCCCTCAACCCTAGTACCTCAGAATGTGACTGTATTTGGAGATGAGTTTTAAAAGTGGCACTTCAGTTCAAATGAGGTCATTGGGGTGGCCTCTAAGTCAATATGACTAGTGTCCTTATAAGAAGAGGAGAAGAAGACGAACAACAGGAGGACACAGACTCACATAGAGGAAAGACCATGTGAGGAAAGCCAAGGATAGAGGTCTCAGCAAAAAGACAACCCTGCTAACACCTTATCTTGGGCTTCTAGCCTGCAGAAGTGTAAGAAAGTAAATGTCTTGGTTAAGATGCCCAGTCTGTGGCACTTTCTTACGGCAGTTCTGGCAAACTAATACACTTTCTGATGACTCCGTCATCTCTGAGGCAAAGTCCATAAAATTTAATGTGGTTTCTAAACCTGAAGGTGATCTGGCTCACACTTGCCTCTCCCACTTCATCCTTGGCCACTCTCTGCCCCTCGCTCCACTCCAGCCACACTGGCTTTTGTGCAGTTCATTGAAGATGCTCTTATCTTCCTCATTCTTAAAACTTCCTTATTCTTAAAACATTCCTCCTGGAATGTTCCTACCTGCTCATGGTACTTACCTCGTCAGTATGCTCATCTTTCAAGTCTCAACTTAAATTCATGTCTGAGAGTAGCAACCCTAATTCCCGAAGACTAGGTTAGGTCCCCTGTAGTAATCTTCCATAGAATTCTATACTTCTACTCTGTAGCCCTTATCACTCCCCAGTCACTTGGTCAAAATACGTCTTCTCACAAGACTGTAACTTCCATGGACTCAAGAACCATTTCTTTCTTGCACACTGCCCATTCTCAATGTGAGTGCGTGTATCTACTGTATATTTGATATTCTGTATATGTCTGAATGAAGCATCAGAACGAACAGGCTAACAACTGACAGGATCATGACTTCTAGAAAAAAATAGGCAACTATAGAACTTTGGACCTGGTGTTAGTAAGATTTCCAATGATTAGCAAAATCCAATTAGGTGCATATTTGTTGCTGAAGTTCAAGTAGTGAAATAAGTACCTGTCGAAAAAAGTAGTGTTACTAATTCAACTCAGCTTATCAGAGACAAAAGTTACTTTTTATTCTGTCAGTCAAATATTTTAAATGTCCAGAATTTGTTGAGCTAGATATATATACTATGTCTAATTTATTTGGGGATATAGATGAAACAATTTTATGAAGAACCGATTTTGCTTTTTCACCTGGAATTTCATATCTTTACAGAAACAGCCAGAATGTGTACAAAATTTGGGCACCATCATTAGAAAATATAGTGACGCATATCTTCCTATATGGAAGGAAGATTCCTAGATTGGGAATGCTGCTGCTCTTTATCTCTGGTTTATACCAGAGAGGGGAAACGCTTCAAAAGAAGCCCTTTGAGGTACAGAATGTTTTCTTGAGGAGTACTATGGGGGATGCTGATCTTATAGGAATCACTGGTATGCAAGCTGGTGGGGAGCACTGTTAGGGGCCATTTATTTCAGGGTGGCCCACAGTTGCTAGAAGAGGAACTTGTAGTATATGTATCTTGCTCTTGTGGTCAAGAGGAGGGAGGATGTGACAGTAACACCATGCTAATAGAAACCTTTTATGGCACTTGTGTAGTAATAATGGTGCCATCTATTTGTGACTGGTATTTTTGATGGGGTTGACTGTTCCTGAGTGGGTTGGGGACAAAAAGAGTAATGTAGCTGGCCATCATTCGCACATTTATTTACATGTCAGGGCTTTTGTTCAGATTGTGACTGAAGCCTATTTGTAGAGTCAGGCATAATGAAGTAAACCTCATTGAGATTCACTTCAGGACATATCCAAACAAACAAGATCTTCATTCTGAGCCCATCCAAATGTCCGTAATTTGGTAAATTACTCATTCTATTTGAATGCATTAGTCATCATTTATGAATGTCACTGAAACTGAATGGACTTCCCTCAAAGCACTGTAGAACATTTCCATCATGCTACACATGGCTGTTTTTTTCCAAGACACATTTTTCTCCCACGTTTATAATTTCTAACCCGTAAACCAAATAGGCATTTCGAAAAATAAAGAATCACGTCCAAGTGGCTAATGAGTTTTTATAAAATATGTTTTTTTAGATTTAAGCAGATTGAGGTCACATCACATATTAAAATGTATAAACCTTGATAATCTTCAGATTTAGTCAATGTTTATTAAGTACTTTTGGAATCTTAGTAACCTTCAACATAAACAGCTGTCAGTGAGAAGTAAAACAGGAAGCATCTTAAGAAAGACAATGTTTCAGTGGTTCATCTCTTTGAAAAAAAAATTTAAAAAAATATTTGGAGAGATGAAAGCTTTTTATTGAGTATATTGACTAATGGAAAAAAGATTAAATTTTTTTTTAAATAAAAAAAGATCTTGTAAAGAAAACGTTTCTGATGCCTTGACATTTCATGTTCTCCTTAAAGTGAAAGAGTTTTTTAGTGAAACAGCAAAGAGAAATCTGACATTTTGCCATTCATCAAGTATTTACAGTATTTCAAAGTCATACCAATTAAAAGGTACTATGCCAACACATATTACTTGCTGTATGTCAGCTCTGAGTCTTTACAACGTGTTGCAGATGCCTGATGAAGACAGCAGATTTCCAAGCTTACCATTGAATTTCTGGGTGCATTTATGTGATTCCCCAAATCCTGGATGATACAGACCAAAGGGGTGTCCCGAGTTCTCTTTTCCATTATTTAAGAAGTGATAGAGGCAGTGGTGTCTATAAATTATTATTGCTCAAATGACTGGAATTCTTATGAATTTAGGAAGGGAACATTCTTCTCAGGAAGTGATCTTTTTAACTGTTCTCTTGGAAAATTTCATAAACCAAGAGCTGAATTTTTTAAAGTTTATTTATGTATTTTGAGAGAGAGAGAGAGTGTGTGTGTGTGTGTGTGTGTGTGCACGCACTCACGTGGGGGAGGGGCAGAGAGAGAGGGAGAGAGAGAATCCCAAGCAGGCTCTATGCTATCATTGCAGAACCTGACGCAGACCCCATCCCACAAACCCCGAGATCATGACCTGAGTCCAGATCAAGAGTCAGGTGGTTAACTGATTGAGCCATCCAGGTGCCCCAAGAGCTGAATTCTTAAATGAAGTGTCAATAAGTTGTCACCGGTATACTAACCCGAAGATGGGCTTTTGTCCTTATTCTGTATCTCAGAACCTTCCCTATTGCTTTACATGGGCACTCGTTTTTCTAAGGGGAATGAATGCAGGCTATTCTTTTAGAATCTCTTTGTGAAATGTTTTCTTTGATTCACTTATTATATTCCAGGCGCACATATGCTGTCCCCTCTCCCTATGCATTCCATATACTTCAAATCTTTGAGGGTTTTCAATATAGGAAATATGTCTCCCTTGTAATAATTCAGACTTGAGGATGATTTGATTCATGATTATATGTGTAGTTTGCATTTTTATTTAAGCATGTGTGTGTGTGTGTGTAGCAAGTATTTATTAATGTGCCATATTTCATCTTGAAATTGAAAAGCTAGATAATTCTTGGAAGGGATATTAAACTTCCTCATGCAAGCATTCTTAAACTCAAATGCTTCAAGGCTCCAGAGAGGAAAGGAAATGAATAAAATGATTGTGGGCAGAGTGGCTGAAGAACACTTGCCTTGTCTTAATGCACCAGTATCTACTCAGCTGCAGTTAAGTGCTGCCATGCGAGAATGGCCCCAAAGTTGTAAGATCATCTAGGTTTACACAAATACTCCAAAATCTGGGTTTTCATTTGAAATCTTAACTATGTAAGTTTTGGTAACTAATTCTGTTTAAAACACTGGGTGAGCTAAACAAATAGGTTTCTGGGTGCCCAGTATGCCATTTCTCCTGGTAAACAGAATATCATATCTAGAAAGAAAATACTATACCATAATAGCTATGTAAAATGTCTATAAAGGAAATATCAAGGGGTATGTGGGTGGCTCAGTCCGTTAAGTGTCCGTCTCTTGATTTGGGCTCAGGTCATGATCTCACATTTCATGAGATGGGAGTCCCATGTTGGGAGCACACATTCAGGGAAGTGATAGCAGAGAAGAGAGCTCTGCCATATAGCAACAGGCAGTTGGAGAGAATGGTCCTCAGCCTTGTTGACCTCGGTGCATATGGGGCAAATGAGGGCTGGGCATATGACCATTCAGCACTCTGTTAGTCCCAAAGCACTGGGGATCAGAGACACTGAATATCTGCTGATGTAGATTCAGCTCCCACAGTGCTGAAAAGCTGAGAATGAAGCCCTCTGCAGCACTATTCCTCATCTCTGTGTCCTTATCTCACTCCCGACCTCTCTCTCCACACCACCTGTTAATAGCTCTGCTCTCACTAGATGCCCTTCTGGAGAGAAGAGACTTCATTCTTTCACACCAGAGGTTTCTCACTCAAATTTGTCTGTGTCCTAACTTTTCTCCATCTCCCTAAGGCCTTGGGATTTTGGAAATAAACTCCAGAAGGTTCTCCTTTTCTCACCTGTTCATCCTGTCACATTCATCTCCGAAAAAATGAGCACACTGAATAGGCTGCTAGAATGGAAAGGAGGAAAAACAAAACACCAAGCCTTAAGAAAAAAGAAAAAAAAAACACCTATGTTAGCATTTCAAAATATTTATCTTGCCACACAAAAATGTTTAAAGTTATTTTTAATTTTACTTGTATTAATTTACAAATCGGATGTAGTCATCTTTTTTGCCAATGAAAGAAAATCACATATTCAAAATATAAAATTCTACCTGAATGGATGCACTTTCTCTGCCTTTCTTCCTCTTAACCCCTTTACAAAGGATGTGAAGGTTTGCAGACAGTCTTCAGTTTTGTGTTCTTTCTTCTGCTTCTAAGGCAGAAGCACAGGAGAAATACATTTGAAAATAACTAACTTTAAACATCATCTTCTATTTAGTGTATTACAAAGCATCAAGTGCTCTTAAACCAATGATCAATGAAGTCTGGTGATTTTAGTATCATACCAGGACTGATCATCTGATCGAGAAGAAGACACATTTTTTTTTTCCAAAAGAGGACACATTTGGACCTATTACTTTTCTGGCAGGTAACTAGAGATCTCCTTTTATGATGAAGAAGAAAAAGAAACGTAGAGCTATTTGACTCCACTGTTTGTAAATTTGTGTCAGTTTTAAAAGAAGAATTCAATAAAATTCTCAGCTTGGTTACTGTATCATCAAAGTCATCATACACATTTCTTTTACCTGCCAAAAAAAAAAAAAACCCCTCTTAGGAGTTGTTGCCTTAATACACAAGGAGTTTTAAAAAATGAATAAATGTCACTTGAGGAAAGTGCCTACTGATGCCTTTCAGAACACTATTGCATGACAGTGGGGAAACTAAAAGAACTTCTTTTTTTTTTTTTTTTAAGTTGATTTATTTATTTTGAGAGAGATAGAACAAGAGAAAGAGAGAATCTCAACCAGGCGCTGCACTCTCAGCGTGGAGCCTGATGCAGGGCTTGAACCCATGAATCGGGGGATCATGACCTCAGCTGAATCCAAGATCAGATGCTTAACTGACTGAGCCACCCAGGCGCCCCAAAAGAACTTTGTTTTAAATGCTCATATGTTTGGTTATTCTCACCTCTTTCAGACTCCCTGTTAACATCCAATGCCGTCATGATCTGTTTAGCTTCCTCATCTACCATCTACTACCTCATACTACTACTACTTATTTCACATAATAAATTATTTGTATAGCTCATAGATATCAAGAACTTTTACATGCTATATTGCATTGCATTATTTCAATTAACTATTACTTTATTCATGATAGTCAGCATCTATTATGACAGGTAATTATATACTATATTTTTTTGACATAAGAAACAGATGACTAAGCGATCACAATAGACTTGAAGAAGCAGGATGTGTAAATATGGTTATAATAGGCTGTTATGTGTATTTTAGTAGATGTAAGCAGGTTTCTCTGACACATCCTAAGAAAGAGTTAAAGAAGGGTCCCCAGGAGAGATGGCCCTTTTGTTCAGCCTTCAAGACGGTGGTCATTATCCAGAACAAGTGAAGGTGTGGGACCAGCATGTGCTGAATTAGAAGAGTGATGGACCTACAAGTTTATCAGTATAACGAGAACACAGAGTGCAATGTGGAGAATGCTGCAAGAAAAGGTTTATAGGGAGTCAACTATGAAAAGCCTCATATTCAGGGTAATGGTTTTAGATTTGATTGCACTGTGAAATTAGAGGAGGAGCTTAACCAGTAGAATACTTACTCAGATTATCACAGTGGAAAACAAGGTCTGGCTGCAGTGTAGAGATTGCATTGCAAATGGGTAAGAGTGTTGGGAAGCTGGCTGTGAGGGTTTGTTGCAATCCAGAATGAGGCCCGAGTGAGGCAGTGGCAACAGGGATGGAGAAATGGGTCAGAGTCAAGGACTATTTAAGAGGTAGAATGGTTTACATGACTCAGTGGTTTGAGGATGTGAAGAGTGAGAGATGAGATTCTAGGTTTCTGGCTTTGACAACAGGGTGAATAGTGGTGCCAAAAAGCAGCACGTGATATTCAGAAGAGCATGAGATTTTACACAGAAGACAGTGAGGTTATTTTGACACATCTAATGTAAATACCTGTGGTTAACCCAAGATCAGACATACATACCTTGAGTGGTTGGGGCTTAGTTCAAATGTGGGTGAGAGATGAAGATCTGAAATTTACCAGATGTTAGTTGAATCTGTGGAAGAGGATGAGATAAATCAGGAAAATGTATACAAGATGGGCTAAAAAATATAGAACTGGGAAAACTTAACATTTAAGGAGTAGGCAGAGGAAATGGAGACTGCAGGTAAAGGATAGATAGAAATCCAGAATATTAGAGCCCTAAAAATCAAGAGGTAAGGAGATTTCAGATAAAAGTGAGAGAAAGTAGTCACTGGCATCGAATTCTGCAGAGCGAGTGGGCAATGAAAGAATAAAAAAGACTTATTGAGATTTAGCATCCTGATGGTCGTTGGTGACTCTTGGGTGGTACTTTCAATGTTCAGTAGAGACAGTAGCCAGACTTTAGGAATTTGAGATTGATTGGGTTGTGAGGGGTCATTGAATATTGTTATCCAGGGAGTGTCTTGCATAAGAACTCCCAGGCAAGTAGGTAGGTGTGGCTAAACATACGTACTTGGTTCACCTGGAGTCACGTGCCCTGGCAGAAGGTAGTTAGTATACACCCTAAGGAATGGGCAACTTTTCCTAGTTTTTACAAAGGTATTGGTGGGTGAGCTAAAGGCAGAGAGAAGATGCTGTTTTCCAGTATTAACTATGAAGAGAAACAGGAAGATAAAATCTAGCAGGATGTAAGATTTGTTTGATTTTTAAAGATCAGCTAGACTTGAACATTGTTAAAGACTAGAAGTTAAGACATAGTAGAAACAGAGTTTATAAACAAGTAAAAAGAAAAACAAAACAAAACAGTGATGCATAGAAGGCTCTGAGGAGGCAGAAGAGAATGAGATCTAGAGACAATTTTAAAAAATTAGATTTGGACAGAAGGAGAGATTTTTCTTTTACTAACAGGGAGAAAAGAAGATAAGAATGGGAGGAGATGCAGACAAGCTTCAGAGTGAAGAGAAATAGCAAATCAAACAAAACAACAATACCCCACTAAAAGCAGGCAGAAGTAAAACAACAAACAGTGGCCAAAGGAAAAAAAAATTAGGAGTACTAAAAATGATACATTTGCTAAGTTGAAAAAAGTCAATAAACTACTTCAAACTAGACACAAAGTAATACTTGATAGATAACCCAGTCATTTGTCCAGAATGTAATGAAGCAAAGAAATAACTTTAAAAAAAGAAAAGAGAAACTAAGACACATGGAAGGTAGGGTGAAAAGGCCCACAGTTGTTTACAAGAAATTCCAGAAGTTAACAAAAGGAATGCCCCATAAACAAGATTGAAGGAGGTAATGCATGGCAATTTTCTAGAATTGAAAAAAGATATGAGCTCTACATTAAAAGGTTCATACCAACTGTCAAACAGTTCATTGAATAAAGAACAAATAATGATTGTAATAGATCAAAAGAAAGTCAAGGCTCCAAGAGGGAAGAGAGTTTACCTCTTGTTGCAGGTGGTATTATTTGCTTACAAATCTTTCCTCCCTACGCTTGCCAGTGTGGGTGGTGTATACTCCCTTGGCCCCTTTATCTTGGACCTGGACAATGGAATATGGGTAGAATAACATGTATAAACTCTAAGCATAAAGCTCTCTTCAGTTTGAACTCTCTCATGAAGAGCATGTCCAAGATAGGCTATTGCTTCAGCCTAGATCCTAGGATAAAGACAGGAGAAACACACCTGAACATAACATAATCTTGGAACCAGCTAGGCCCATACAAGTCTGGCCAGTATCAGGTGAATTGCAATCACTGTACAGACCTGTATGTATGAAGTAAAAGAATGCTGTGTTATGTCACTGAGATTTTACGGTTGTTTTATTATGTAATATGATTGAAGCAGAAACCTGACTGAGAAACCTACAAAGAAACAATAATTAAACTAACAATTTATTTCTCATTGAGATTAAAAATTAACTGAAGTTGAAGAGGTAGTGTCTTAAAAGTCGTACAAGAATAAAACAGTCAACCTGGTATTTCTACCCAGCTAACTGTCTTCAAAATTGTATGTGAAATAGACACTTGCAAACATAAATAGGGTATGATTTATATAACTTACAGTTTTTTTAATGAAAAATTACTGAAGAATGTACTTCAGAATGTACCTAGAAAGAAGGAACAGCATACATTTGAAGTTATTCACAAATCAGTAAATTTAGAAACTAGTGATAAAGGTAATTGACTATAAAAATAAACATTTTTGTTTTTAAAAATGTATAATTCCAAACAATAATAAATGTATGTATTTGTATGTATATACATAATATGTAATGTATTATATATGTATTAGTTATTTTTTAATATGTAATTTGTAGCTTCTAAACTGTCAGAAGATTTTTAAAAAAGATTTAAAAAATAGGGTGCGGGGGTGGCTCAGTCAGTGAAGTGACAGACTTTGGCTCAGGTCATGACTTCACGGTGTGTGAGTTCGAGCCCCATGTCAGGCTCTGTGCTGGCAGTTCAGAGCCTGGAGCCTGCTTCGGATTCTGTGTCTCCCTCTCCCTTTGCCCCTCGCCACTTGAGCTCTCTCTCTCTCTCTCTCTGTCTCTCAAAAATAAATAAACATTAAGAAATAAATTTTAAAAATATTTTAAAAAGCACATAAAACAGGAAAAGGATGGTAGAAATAAAATTAAATGTACCAGTAATTTCAATAAATATAAATGGATTATATCTGTGACTAAAGAAAAGTCTATTAGAATTTCAGAATGAATAAACAGACTGTTACATATTATTGTTGAGATATATTTAAACCATATGACTCAAATTGCTGAAAATAGAGATATAAAAAGATAAAGCATAAAATTCTAACCAAAGTTAAGTAGATAGAGCAATGTTAATACCAGACAAAATAAAATTTAAAGAAAAAGGGACTAATAGGCATAGCTAAGGATAGTAGATGCTTATAAATAAACTTCTGGCAAAAAATGGTAATTATTTATGTTTGCATATAGCAATAAGACCTCAAATTAATACAAAATGGATAAAGTTTCAAGGGGAAACTGCCAAACAATAATTATAGCAATAGACTTTAACATGTTGTAGGAACCAGTAGATTGAACTGACAGAAATTTAGTAAGCCTATACAAGATTCAAACAATAAAATTAGGAATGGAATATACATTATTAGATTTCATATATATATATATGTATATATATATACACACACACATATTTACATATATATATTATTTTTTCCAGCTCAAATGGACTCAAAAAACTGAACCTTTATAAGGCTACAAACTAAAAAATTTCTGGAGAATATTATAATATACAGACTAGTTTCTCTGACCACAATTTAATTAAATCAGAAGTTAACATATAAAATGGCTAATTCCCTTATTCGATTCTTCTAAAAAAAGAAGAAAATAAAATTAAATAATTTATAGTTTAAAATATATCACTGAAAATTAAAAAGTACGAACTAAAAGAAATTGAAAATATTATATAAAAATTGTGGGATGCACCTGTGGACCAGATAGTCCAACTGTGCCCTAAGTCCAAGCCTTAGAAATAGATTTATAACTTTAAGCTATGTTATTTAGAATCTAATAAAATTGGAAAATAAATTATTTAAGTATTGAAGTGCTAGGATCAACTCAAGAACTAGAACACAAAAAATAATAAAAATAAGTGTACAAATTATTAAAACGAACAACCAACAATAATAGAACTTCTAGAAATGTTTCAAGAAAAAAAATGTGGTTTTTGAAAAGATGAACAAAACAGACAAAGCTATAGTAAAATTGACATGAAAAAAGTATAAGAGCTATAACTATAGAGTGGATATTTTAATGTATTATAAGATAAATTTGTATTATTTTTTATTTTATTTTTTTAAGTAAATTGCTATGCCCAACCTGGAGTTCGAATTTACCACCCGGAGATGAAGAGTTACATGCTCTACCAACTGAGCCAGTCAGTCACTCCTAAGATAAATATTTAAAATCAAGATAATTGCCCCAATAAATTAGCAAATGAATACAAAATAATTTTATAGAAAAATACAAGTAAACAAAATTGAATAAGGAAAAAATAAAATCATTAGTTAAAAATTATTTATTTCAAAATAAACTAGTTTTAAGTTGTTTTATTTTTTTTTAATTTTTTTTTTAATGTTTATTTATTTTTGAGACAGAGAGAGACAGAGCATGAACGGGGGAGGGTCAGAGAGAGGGAGACACAGAATCTGAAACAGGCTCCAGGCTCTGAGCTGTCAGCACAGAGCCCGACACGGGGCTCGAACTCACGGACCATGAGATCATGACCTGAGCAGAAGTCGCCGCTCAACCGACTGAGCCACCCAGGCGCCCTTTAAGTTGTTTTAAAGATAAGTTTATCAAACTTAAAAGGAACAGACAATCCCTATACTATAAAATGTACTTTTAAGAAAAAAAATAGAGAAAATGCTGTCAAATTAATTTAATGTAGCCTTAACATGCACCCTAGACTAGGACAATATAAAAAAATTCAGTCTCATTATTGAACATACATGCAGAACTATTTAATAACTCATAGTTCACAATTCAAATGTTTGCAGGCCAGCAGGTGGATCAGATAAATGATTGAAGCAGCTTGGATGGGAATCAAAAAAGTAGTGTAAAGATGGGGGCATATAGGAAGACAGATAAACGTGAGCTTTTGAGAATCTTAGTTTTGTCAGACCGGCAAATTTTTTTTTAAAGGTGAATCTGGGAATTTATTTTTCTATGTGTAATTTCCTGATTTTTAAATGTTGACAACGTATTCAGTTTTTGTTTCCTAACTTGTTGTGGGCCAACTACACATGTCCCTGGGCTAGATTTGGTTGGAGGGCCAGGAACAGCTCTGGTTGACCGTTTTCCAACTTTGCCATGAGGATCAGCAGGGAGGCTTGGAGAAGGATAGATCCATCCATTTTCCTTGACTTCTCTTTGCTCAGGTGACCACCCAGAGCCTCCAGTTGTGGCTAGAGTCCAGTTTCCGACTGGGAGCCAGAGATGCTACTGTTAGGTCAGTGCTGACTCCTGGCCCAATGACCGCTTACCACTTTCCTCAAAGCTGTTTTGTCATCTTGTGTGGCCCACTTCTTTTTTTTTTTTTTCACAACTTGACATTTCTGCCCAAATGTGTCTATCAGTGTTTAAGTCCAGTCCTAACTAAATATTCTTGCCAACATCTTGTAGATGTTCAGCCTTGGTTTTTGTAGAGGTCCGATGGGAAGGAGGTTGTTCTTTTCTTTTGGGGTAGGTATGGTCTGTCACTGACTTTTAATGTTATTTTATGAGCTTTAAGGTAAAAACTAATGTTTGCAAATATCTTTTTTTTTTTAATTTTTTTTTACATTTATTTATTTTTGAGACAGAGACAGACAGAGCATGAACAGGGGAGGGGCAGAGAGAGAGGGAAACACAGAATCCGAAACAGGCTCCAGGCTCTGAGCGGTCAGCACAGAGCCCGACGCAGGACTTGAACTCACGGACCGTGAGATCATGACCTGAGCCGAAGTCGGACGCTCAACCGACCAAGCCACCCAGGCGCCCCTGCAAAATATCTTTCTTCAAATAAGGATTATCTTTTTAAGAGAATACATGGCCAAAGACTTCCTATAAATTGCTCTTTATCAAGAAAACCTGGCATTGTTTAATGCTGTGATGTCAACTCTGTTAGTGAGAAAAACATATGAAACCAATATTCTGTTTCTTATTCAGTGATCGCTGTTCCATTATTGGTCTATTGCTATATGACCCAATGTTGTAGTTTTATTTAAAACATTTTGGTGAATTATTATTCTTTTTGTTTTTGTTATTCCTAGTAAGTTGCAATATTGACATATAAGCTTTCTCCACATTTGGAGTTGTGCCAGTAACATAATGCCAAGATCACAATCTGAAACAACTCAATATATTCTGTAATAACGTAGGGGGCCCATCAGTAACTGTCCTCTGGATTGCCAAGAAATGCCAGCCTTTTTTTTTTTTTTTAATACACAGGATATCAGTTACTTTTAAAGCAAACCTCTTGTTGCTAACTTTATTAATCAGATGATGTCAATACACAGAAAAGAAAGGAAAACGGAGGCACCTAGTTTAATCTTTCTGCCTTTAAACTTGTTTTGGCTGACACATTAAAATAATTGACACTAACGTGATAGTCAAAGGCCTCAATTATCTACTTTGTTTTCTCATTTGTGTATTTTACTTTGCCCATTGTGTTACACTCTGTGTCAGGAAATAGGATGGAAAGTACGGTTCTTATTCTAGGTATACTGCGGGAAATCTAGGGGATTCTGGTACATGCCTTTTCTTTTTTTTTACTATGAAAAGGAAAGCCTTGTTAAAAATTGTTTATCTGGCCAGTGCTTCTCCTCAGGTTTGATACTGTCTACACTCTGAAGCCTACCTACAGAATAATACCTATATGAACTATGAACATTAATGGCTACAAATTAACTTGAACAAGTGTATTTTCTATTTTATTTAGTATTCACAACCAAAAAAGGGCTATTTTTGATGACTACAATCAACTGCCTTCATGCCCAAGTCTAAGCTTCCTAAATCAGAAAGTGCCAGAAATTACACTTTGAACCTCCAAATAGTGTGAGTTGAACAGAAGTGTATTTTTGGATACCAAATGTGCTCTCATATCCTTCCAACTCTGCAAAATCAAACAAGCAGGAATTTCATTATCTGGGCGTTCAGCCTTTATCCCTCACAACTGGCCCTGTCTTCCTGTGACCCTGTTCCACTGCACCAGACAGAGCCATAACTGTTTCTCAGTGTTCATTTCCATCCCAGTACCACCCCCTTCACCCTCCTCCCTCTCCTTCTCCCTTTCCAGCAGCGAGATGCTTCAACAGAAGGGAGAGAAAACTCAAAGAATCCCCCTTTACTAACTAGAACTAAGATGAATTGTGTCAAGAGTTCAGAGCCCCGTTGTTGCTTTGGCATGAAATCACTGCCCTTGGTTTCTGCCAAGGCGGGTGTCAGCTGGTGAATTATAACACTGGCAGACAGGACTGAGATAAGCAAAAAATACAATGACAGCTGCTACACAGAACTATTCTTTCTGGCCTAGTGAATACAAAAATACATTGTGTAAATAAAGACAGACAGCTTCATTATGCAATTGTCTGCTACTGTGTCACTGCTAAAGAACAAGTATTGATTCTGAAAAATATATCCAGACTCTTCAAGCTAATATGGTCTTGTTCTTGGCATACATGGGGCATTAAGGAAAGTAACTCATATAATCTAACTTCCTAATGTTAGAGCTGAACCAATATGTAAATTTAGTACAAACAACTCATTGCTTTAGGTATTTGAAATTTAGCTTTTTTCAAAAGCCTATTTTGCATTCAAGTACAACCATATATATATATATATATATATATATGTGTGTGTGTGTGTGTGTGTGTGTGTGTGTGTGTATATACATACACACATATATATATATTTAACAAGTAAAATCCCAGGGCTTTGACTGGGTTTTCATGAATTACAGAATCGGGTGGGTGTGTTACTCATAACAAAATACCATAAGGTAGATACAAAATTACATAGAACAAAAGGCCATACTTTAAATACTGGGTGGCTTAAACAATAGAAATTTATTTTCCCATAGTTATGGATATTGGAGTCCTAGATCAAGGTCCAGGATGGTCAATCTTTTTCTGGTGTGAACTCTTCCTGGCTTGCAGATGGTATTCTCACCGTGTCCTCACATTGCAAAGAAAACAAAAATAAGCTCTCTAGTGTTTCTTCACATAAAACACGAGTGCTATCTGATCAGGACCCCACCCTTATGACCCCATTTAACCTAATTACTTTTTAAGAAATTATCTCATTTCCAAATATAACCACAGTGAGGATTAGGGCTTCAACATATGAATTTGGGGCAGGGCCCAGGTATTCAATCCATAATAGTGTGTTTGGACCAACTTGAGTTTTGCTACAAATAAACTGCTTAATAAGCCTACTCATTTATCTTCTGGTTGGTAATTTCTAATGTACTAAATAGTATTTTCAGCAAGATACTATGTAGTGACTATATTTTCTCATGTAAAACACAAGAAATTAAGGAGGAGAAGCAAGACGTGTATACATGCGATAGTTTTAGAGTATGGGTCATAGACATCAGTGGGTTCCCAAGACTGATTTAGCAAGGTCAGACCTATTTTCTGGACAATATTAAGTTTCTGTTTGCCTTTTCACGTGTTGACATTCACACTGAAAGTGCAAAAGTAATGGGAGCAAAACTGCTGGTACCTTAACATGAATCAAGGTAGGGATAGCAAACTCTGCTGGTATTCATGGTATTACTTGCTCTCCAGTGTCTCTGTCTCAATTTATGTCAAGGTACCAGCAATTTTACGCCATCACTTTTGCACTATCAGTGTAAATACATGAGTGTGTGTGTGTGTGTGTGTGTGTGTATGTACACATCCATACATATATATTTGTTTATATACATATATATGTCAATTTCAGTGAAGATTGTCCTTGACTAAAAGGTGAAATTTATAACTTTTCTTAGAATTTTACCCTTAAGTACTCATCTCTTTTATATTTTGTGGGTCAAAATAAAATGTATAAAGCCCATGCTGCATCCTGAAGTATGATGGTTGATGGTAATCCTGAGGAAAAGCATCTGTGTGATTGAGTTGTAAGCTGAACTGGTCACTGTTTTTCATTAAACACCTTTTTACTTGAAAGAAACATGGACAAACAAATTATAGTTATTCAGACTTGGGTATTTGGCAGACATTGTCTTGAAAACTAATGAAGTCACTAATGAAGCATATCATTTCAAGGAAAACAACTGACAGAATTTGTTTCCAATGATAAAATTCAAGCTTTCAAGGGAAAATTAAAATTTTGGGAAAGTTCTTATTTACCGGTATAGCTTAAAAGTACTTAAAAGAGTTCAATGATATTAACAGATACATTTCTGTTTTTTCCTTTTTTTATCTCATGTAAAAAAATGTGTCCGCATTTAGAAGCTGCATAATTCAGTGAGCCAATATTTTCTATATGGTCAATGCTTCATGTTACAGAATCATTTATGAATAAAGGAGTCATTCAGCATGCAGTATAGACCAATGGATTTCAAACTAAGTATAAAAAATTCCCTGATACAGTTTCAAATTCCTCAGGGCTAACCTTCAAGGAACCACCTTTTGATTGAGGTTTTGGTATAATATCAAAGGGGAAAATATATAAAATCTACGAAAACTAATGACATGGTCTTCACTTACCTATCCACGTGTTGGTATGAAGCTGGATTTTCTTTGTGTACTCTAACCAAAAAAATATTTTTGATGGATTGAGCAGAAGCTGATATGAGAATCCAGGTGTCTTTTCTTAAGCCAGTTTTTTAGGGAGATTTGGCAAACATGGAAAAATGTCACTCTTCTAGTAACATTTTTTGTTGTTTTGAAAATAAAGTTATATTTTGGTAAAAATCTGTTAAATTTTCAGTTTCATAATAAACTTTGAGAAAGCCCACATAAACAAAACTTCTTTGGGGTCCTTGATACATTTTAATGGTGTGAAGGGTCCTGAAAGCAAAACAGTGTGAGAACCACTGGTGTAGTAGAAAAAGAAGAACATTTGACAACTGGAAAACTTTTTTTTTTCATGTAACTTCTGCTAGTTATTTTGTGAATGGGGCAAGGTATATAATTTTGAGCTGTAGTTACATCTTTTCTAAAATAGACATAATAAGGTGTACTTCACATAGATTTTAAGGGATTCATTTAATGAGATCTTGAATATGAAAACATTTCATACACTGTAAAGTGCTAAACATTTCAGTTGCTGCGTTGATGTTGCCCCTAGCGTAGATTTGTAGGACTGGCAGGATATTAAAAGCATGCAGATTTTTGCATTATCTCTTTATTCTGGATTTGCCCCTCTTAATCCTGCTCATCATCAACAACAAAACAAAGGTGATGCACGTGACTCTTTTATTCAAGGCTCTCTTCAACACAGCCCCGAGTTACCTGTCCCCAGCTCCCTTCCACAGGGACTGTCGGTGACCAGGACTCAGAGAGGCCAAAGTTCTGCTTGCAGGCCCCACACTGGGCTTTCTGCTCATGCTGTTCTCTCTCTGCCTGGGATGGTCCACAGACCTCCTCCATCTTCATCACTTGCCTCAAAATCCTTCTGAAGCCATTCCTGCCACTCTTGCTTCCTCAATTTGAAAATGATTTTCTCACTTTTTGATTCTATATATTCATTTAGCCTCTTTATAGGTACTTGCCTCTGTGTTATTTCAGCTCAGGCCACGTCTCTTGGATCATGATTCTCATCAAAAGGAATTTGTTAAGCTCATCACTGTTCTTCTAGGCAAGAGTATTGCTCATAGGAGGTATTTACTAAATTTGCACTGAGTAGAATTGAACATGCCAAAGGCTTTTTTATATGGTGGAGAATAATTTGTTTATAAGGAACAAGGTGGCGTTTGAGGCTCAAATTCTTTTGAAGTCTGAAAACAATTCTCTGAGCGTGTATTGTAGAGGGAACATCAAAAAATTATTTGTGATTTTCTCAGTGAAGCAGGTAAATATTGCTTCCCTCATAACCTTCTGTCACTGGTGATACGTAGGTCATACAGGGCTTTGTAGCACACCTATAATATTCCATGGGCCAATTTAATGAGTTGATTCAGTTAATTGAACTGAAAAAAAAATCATTCAAACTGTTTGCACTCCATTTCGGAAACTTTATTTTCCTTTTGTTTTTCGTTTTTTACTTTTCAGGAATCGATTTGCTTCTGTAGAGATTATGAAACTATTTTTTTCAGGTCTTAAAGGATCCCTGACCTTTAACTGATGTTTCAAGATAGCCATTGGGATTCCCTGTCCCTCTTCATAAACTACAGGATTAATGCAGAGTAGTGCTGATGAACAGGGCTTTTTACAGTAATGAAAATGTTCTCCATCTGTGGTGTCCAGCACAATAGCTATTAGCCACAAGTGGATTTTCAGCACATGAAATGTGGCTAGTGGAAAGGAACTCAGTTTTAATTTATTTTCGGTTTAATAACTCTAAGTGGTTGGTGTCGCTAGATTTGACAGTGACGATGTGGACTACGAGTCACAAACTTTTGCCTTCCTGGGACAGTTGGCCCATTAAATGGTAAATTGAGGGAAATAATCTAAACGTAACAAAATTGACCCTTTTTTTTTTCAAGAAGCACAAAACAGGAAATGTCTTTTAGTCTTTAAACTGAAGGAACAGGGAAGAAGAATTTATGGTGAGAGAAACAATAGAGACCATAGAAACACAAAAACAGATATGCAAAATTGCCAGTATACACTTAAACTAAAAACTGAGGGGAAGGAAAAAGTAGACAGGACCCTCTGGGGATTTTGAGACGTTAATTAGATAAACTTACATTATACCCTCGTTTCATTTGGATTTTGTCTTCAGATTATTATCACCTCTGACTTCACCCTTTTATGTTCTTATCATTCAATGCTTGTTGATTGCGATTTTAATTGTTTTCTTTCATCAAACTTAAAGAGGACCGATGTTCCCTAAGATAATTCTAGAACTTCACTAAGATGAAATGAGTTCACTGTGTTGACACAGTAATGTCTAGAAAAATATTAACCTGAGGGATTCGTAAAAGTGAGTTAAGAGCAGGTGTGGGTATGCATTTATTTAGAAGATTGAATACAGGAAGAAATAGAAAAAATAATATTCTTATTAACTGAGAAAGAGAAAAAAATCCTGTTTTAAGTTTATAAGAAATGTGAACATCTATTAGAGAATCTGCTACTTCTCTGATTCCCTATTTTCTTTATTAAATGATCTATGAAGCTGTAAAGTTTAAGGTGTTGACAATTGGCAAACATATTAGTAAAGGTCATTAGGTTCCATAAAGAAAAGTTAATAGTATTCGCTGCTTTGTAATCTCTAGACTGTGAATACTATTGATTCAGCTACATCTGCTAAGGCAGGTGGTAGGTCTAAAGACCACCAGTAAATGAAATCCACAACATTACTGTAACAACTGATAATGTTCTTGAAGACCACCACTAAAGTCAAGAAAGCAGTGAATTAGAAGTGTTGAGCACCATCTCAACTAAGCAAACCATGTTTGAGAATAGAATAAACTTAATTTACTCTCTTTATTTGTAAGAGTACTCCTCATTTTCAACACTCCCCAAACCCTTTGAGCAGTAATAATCTACAATACTGCCATAATTTCCCTAGTATTTAAAAAAAATAAACTCAGTAAAAAGGATCCTTGAAGGAAGGAAGTACTTAAAAAAAGTAAGTACTTAAAAAAAAACTCAGTAAAAAGGATCCTTGAAGTAAGTGAGTTTCAACATATAGTAAGTCTAAAAAAGGCAGTGTTTATTAAAACGTACAGCCCAGAAAATTGTGAAATCAGTTTAGGAGATCTCAATAGCAGTACTTATCTGCTGAAACAAAACAGGATGGGTAGACTGGAGTACATTTCATATAACAAAGGTAAATATTTTATTGTCAAATTCTGTTTCATTTAGATAAATATATATTTATCTGTATTTTGGTTATCTTGCATAATGTTTTCTGTTGTAGTTTACCTTGCTGTTCTAAATAAATATACTATTGATTTAGCACTAGTTCAAAATAGGGCTAAACTTTCTAGGCACAGAAGCACAAATTTTTTTCTTTAGCAATGGACAAATATTTTTACCATTTATGGAAATATTCTTGTTGACATTTTGGGGTTAAAAGATAGCAAATTATGAGAACTTAATTAAAAATATAAATATATGGGAAATCTGAGTATATCATTGGGTTTCTGGAATTAAGTGGTGCTGGGCACTCTGGGTTCTTTCAGTCTTGAAATACATGCCACTAATTTCTGCAAAATTTTCTGGAATTACTTCTTTGGTAATTTCCTTCCCTCTATTTCTTTTCTAATTTCTGCAAAATTTTCTGGAATTACTTCTTTGGTAATTTCCTTCCCTCTATTTCTTTTGTTCTCCTTTTCTGGAACTTTTATTTTGATGTACTCCTAATGGACTAATCAGCTAATTTCTCATCTATTATTTTCTACTGATGTTTCATTGTGGTTTGCTCTATCTCCTGGAAAACTTCCTCATCTTTACAATCCAAACCTTCAATTGGGTGTTTTATTTCTTCTACTATCCTTTTAATGTCCAAGAGCACCTCACTCCCACTTTTTTAATATTTCTTTTTAGTGAACCTATGCCTCTGAACTGTGAATTTCACAAGAATGTCTTAGTGTCTTCCCCCACCCCCTTAGGTGGGACAGGATGATTACAACTGACTGCAGTTGAGTATTTCCCTTTCCCTAGGCCAGTTAGGCTCTGATGTGGGTTAGGATCTGGTTAGTTAGTTTCTCCTGAGGGCAGGCCTTAAGAAGAAGAACAGAGTGCTCTGGCAAGGTTCCCAGTCTGTCTGCTGGAAGCTGGAGGGGATTTTTTTTTTAATCACTAATTACTGTGAGCCCTCCTTGAGCTCCCAGAGGTAAAACTCACAAAACTATGGAGGGAGGGTCCCTCATGACTGGATCCCCCTGGAGTTTTGAGCTCTCATTTAAAGTATCACTTTATAGAGCATCCATAGGGATTATGATATGAAATAAGCTTCCTCGTGAATATTTGTGATGAATGAACATTTTCTCCAAAGCAGTAGTAATGTTGGGTGACCATAGTTTGTGATGATTAAGATATAGCTTTTGCATTGTATTGGTAAAGGATCCTTAAGGAAAAAACAATAGTCATCTGGGCTTGTAATCTAGGGCAACATTTATAAAAGCGATCAGGTATGTAATACGTGCTGCACATATACGAACCTACTCACGTGCCAAAGTCTCATTTAATGCTTACAAGTAGCCACATCAAGGAGGGATTATTTGACTCCTTCCACAGATGAGACAGCTAAGGATTACTGAGGTTTTAAGCATTTGCCTAAAGTCAGTTGAGTAGTACTGAGACTGAAATGCAAGAAATCTAATTAGAGTGTTCATTCAATGAATTTTTTTTTAATACAGAATGAAAATATTACAGTTCTCTATTTAAACAAATGGCATCATGATGCCAACTCAGTGTTAAGATATTTATAGCTCTTTGATTACCATTTAGAGCTTTATAATGTTTGAGGTGATCTCGTATTAAGAATAGATTTTTCTGAAGACATTTGACAGTCAAAGATACTGCTGAGAACAAATAGAAGCTTTTCTTAGAGTATGAGTATTTAAAAAGTGTTGAACACTTTGAACAGTGTTCTAGTTATTTTTCTTGACCCCCCCCAAAAAAATCAATGATCTTATAACATCAGTAATAATTATTTCTACTCTTTAAAATATATGGTTTACCTCAACACCTGAATTTTTGCTGTTGGGACAAATGTACCGTGCAGGTATATAATGAATTAAAATGGCTTCTTAAGACCATGGGGGAGGGGAAGGAAAAAAAAGGAAAAAAAAAGAAAAAAAAAGGAAAAGAAAGAAAAAGTTAGAGAGGGAGGGAGCCAAACCATAAGAGACTCTTAAAAACTGAAAACAATCTGAGGGTTGATGGGGGGTGGGAGGGAGGGGAGGGTGGATGATGGGTATTGAGGAGGGCACCTGTTGGGATGAGCACTGGGTGTTGTATGGAAACCAATTTGACCATAAATTTTATATTAAAAAAATAAAATAGGGGCACCTGAGTGGCTCAGTTGGTTAAGCCACCGACTTGGGCTCAGGTCATGATCTCGCGGTCCGTGAGTTCGAGGCCCACGTCGGGCTCCGTGCTGACAGCTCAGAGCCTGGAGCCTGTTTGAGATTCTGTGTCTCCCTCTCTCTGACCCTCCCCCATTCATGCTCTTTCTCTCTCTGTCTCAAAAATAAATAAACGTTAAAAAAATTAAAAATAAAATAAAATAAAATAAAATAAAATGGCTTCTTAAACCAAGTGCACTCTTAATACAAAGCTTTATATCTAACACAACAAAAACTTAAAATTTAGGCTTCTTTTCTCAATGGTCATTTCATATTCAAATGTTTACTATTTCACAGAATTTCTAGACAAATAGTTTCATTTGTTTTTGTTGTCTTTAGGGAAAGAATTGGCCCCTGGCTAGATAAGACTGGTGGAATAAAATCATATCCCATTAAAAGAGGGTGTTCCTTTAATACTTTCAGAAATGCATTTTACAATTAAAAATAAATTGGTAAAATGGTGGTGAAACCATTTTGAGAATATGGACAAAAAAGAATACATAATTTGGTAGAGAATTTTTTTTAATGTCAGAATTATATAATTTCAAACTAGTTTTTCAATAAAGAAAAGGAATTCCCTTCTGAAGCATAAAACAAAATGTCTGTTAACAGCACCTCATAGGATTGCTTTTTTGCAATGTCTGTTTTATGGCAGTGAGAGATAAAAATGAATGTTCTTGGATTCTTTCATCTTGTTGTTCATAGCAGAATCGGGTGCTGTGTATGCATGGCGTTTTTACTATGCCAGTATCTCAGACTCTCCATAAAGTGAGTTTATTATAAAGCATATATATCTTCTTCTAACTAAATTGGAGAGAAGAGATGTAATCATCTCGTGCATTTTATTGCTATTGTAGCCTCACGTGATCACTCAATGTGGAATGTAGTTCACATGAGGACTTCATATAATTCCTTCCAAATTTATTCATTTCGTTTTGCTCTGGAATTCACAATGCCACGGCTATTATTCTAAAATATCTTTACCGCATTTTATTCCCAATCCATCTCCAATTTTATATCCTTCTCAATCTCTTCATAAAATAAAACCAAAACAAAGCAAATAGCTAAAGAAGAGCATAACTTGCAAGTGCTTTTTGTTGTAATAAATGAATTGTTTTACTGTCAATTTTAAGGATATCCAAACAATAGTAACAATAAGCTACATGATCAATATGCTGCAATTACATCTGTTCTTTGCTATACTTTATCAACAAGCAAACAGGGTCAGAGTCTACAAGTCTTTGCTTCCAGTATTTAATAGTATCTTAAAATCAGTTCATGTTCAGCTAGATTGTGTCTATATACAGTTTATACTAAGTCTGTATTTTAGAATGGAAGAGCTGGAAAGGCTGTGCATTTCAAAATTATGCTAGTGGTGGTTGAAGACGTGTATTGTGACTCACTCAAGGGCTCTCATCTGTGTGGCAGATATACATGTCAGCCTAGGGTTCCAAATTCCCAGTATGCTTGCTTATATCATAGTGCCTTCACTAGAATGTAGGGTATATATTAACATGCACACATTCATGCCCTACAATGTGTATAAATATACTTTGTGCTTCTCTGTGTCTGTAAACCTATGCATGTTGGTGCAAAATCAAGCAAATGGTTAAATCGGAGAATGGGGAGGCATGGAATTTAACCAGGATTTTTAAGGTAAAAAAGCAAGGACATACATGACAAGTGAAATGTATTTTAAGCCATGAAGGTCATTATGAGCCCATGTTCTGTCAACAACAATTTTGAACAAGCTTCAAGGAAAGTATATCCCCAGGAAATGCTGGTAAATTGAAAAGCTTAGGCTAGAGATGAACAAAATACGGTGTTTACATTAAAAAGTTGGTTCAATGTCATCTTTGATAAAAAAACTTTGGAATTATGTGTTTTTCTTCAAACTAACGGTTGACATAATTTCTATTGCTGTGTTGAACAACGAATGTAAAAAAAAATATTTATGTGAACTATAAGAATCACTACTTAGATGGGTGCCTGGTTGGCTCAGTCAGTTAAATGTCTGACTTCAGCTCAGGTCATGCTCTCACAGTATGTGGTTTAAGCCCCACATCGGGCTCTGTGCTGACAGCTCAGAGCCTGGAGCCTGTTTCAGATTCTGTGTCTCCCTCTCAAGTCTGCCACTCTGCTGCTCATGCTCTCTCTCTCTCTCTCTCTCTCTCTCTCCAAAAAAAAAAAAA